>NC_134454.1:87342434-87417977 GCF_030867145.1 Opisthocomus hoazin | reverse complement strand
TGATTTGCTTTCTTTTATCATCAGGTCATTGCGCCGTGAGCAGGTCTTTTTGCCTCTGGCTTTAGGGAGGTGTTGGATGAGACAACCTTCTCCATGGACAGATCCCAGCCCCTTCAAGGTGGCTTTGGGAGCTGCAAGGGGCCGTGAGGACGTCTGAGCATCCCGGGGCAGAGAAACAGGTTGTGGTTTACATCCAGGCCCGAGCTTGGTTCACTTCTGGGAGCTTCTGTCCTCTTAAGTCCTGTCTGAAGAGAAACTGGAGATTAGCTTCTCTGCGCCTTAATTTCTCTGGGTGTAAAAGAAGTCGGTAGCCACCTTCCATGGGTCTCGGTCTTTTTTTGACAGGATTTGGAGCTGTGCTGGATATAGGGTGGTAAAATGAATGCCAAGTGTTGTATCGAAAGAGAATCAGAGAGTTTACACTTGTGGCTGCAGAGGAGTAGGTAGGTTGCAATATTTGAGCCTTTCCGCCGTGCACCCACACTTTCCAAACAGTTTTGTTGCAATTAATTATGGTGTAATTAAAGCAGAACGACAGTGCTAACTAAGGGCAAAATCTTGTGAAACAAATAGTGTTTGGGCTGATTTTGTAATTGCTCCGGGTTCCCCAGATACAAATTACACTGTCAGGGCTCCTGATTTATGGCAGAGCAATATACACACAAATAGCTCCAGGCAAGAGCTGCCTGCATGGGTTGCAGGTGCGGAGGTCCACGTCCCGTCGGTTCTCCTTGTGGGTGACCCATGGGGTGTGTGGTTCTCCTTGAAATGTGGGTTCTCCTTGAAGTGTGGGTTCTTCTTGAAGTGTCCCATGGCCAGCAGAACATGGGTGACACCGGCTGTCCCCCTCTGCCCCATCCCCAAGGCTTCTCAGGAGTTTTCCACACCAGGGAGGTGGCATTGCTGCCCTGGGCGCAACTCCATCCTGGGCAGAGGGACACAGCTGGTGATAAGCCACCAATGGGGACATGGTAGATGTGGCACTTCAGGATATGGTTTAGCAGGCATGGGTGTGTTGGGTGGATGAACGGACCTCATGATCTTAGAGGTCTTTTCTAACCTATGATTCTATGGTGGGTGGAGGGTTGTCATCCATCCATGGTGGTCCAGCTTATGGGACAACATGGCTGGCATAGCAATGAAGCCCTCGGGTCCCAACATTTTCATGCTTGCAGAAAGTCCCTGTGTGAGTGGGCAGGCAAGGCTTGGCTTTGCTAAATTACAGGCAGATTTCAGCTGCCTGATCCTTCTCGGGCTATCGGTGGGGCCGTGATAAATCGCGCCGGAGCGTGGTGACTCAGCTGGGGAAGGTGACCTGAAAAGGGAATACAAAGAGGTTGTGCCCTTATCTGCTGCTCTGATGGGGACCGGGCATTTTGTTTCAAAGCTTTGTTTCCTCCGCTACGGTTTCCAGCAGTACTGGGAATATCGCGCTTTGTTTTCGTTCAGGAAGTCCCTTCCCAGATCAGAGAGCTGGAGCGGGTGTTTTCTCACCTTTAATTAAAAGGAGTAAAGCCGTGACTTCTTAGCAAAGAAATCCCACCTTGCAGGTGTTGGTAGGTCATTTGAGTGAATGCATTTCAAGAAATGCAAACAAAAACCCCAAAGTATCCAGACATCGCTGCCTGGAGTTGAAAAATAATTGAGGTAAGCTTCTGAAAAAGCCAGGAGATCGAGTGAAAAATAAGGAAATGAGTTAAAAGCGTCGATTCTTACAATTAAACCCCTCTGCATTCATTGTTTACCACCGAACACTGGGATTTGGGCAGTGGGTCGCTGTCTGCTGGTGTCCCAGTGCCGGTGGGAGCCCGCTTGGTCCCACCAAGGGCTCCCTGTGGGATTATCCCTCGGGATATTCATTTCGCCAGCCACCACGAAACCCCACGGTGCTCGTGAATGTCCTTTGCTGTGGGTCGTGGATGGCTTCCTGGCATACCTGGAAAGCCGTGGTGGCTCACACCACCATCCCGTCTGTGGCTCAGGGGTGAGCGTCTTCCCCAGGCAGGTTTGGTACCAGTACCCCCCACCCCAGCACATCCCACCAGCAGCCGGGCTCCTGCTCCGAATACTAAATCCCGAGACAGAGAGAAGGAGCCCGTACGCTGATTAATTTGAGCCCGCGCTGCTCTTATCCTGGTTTCAAAGTAATTGTCTCTCTTGTCCACAATTTTCTCTCCTTACATTTCACTGCATATTTATTAGGTTTTTGTGAGGCTATCTGCAGCCACATTAAACCAATTTACTCCTTGAAATGTCTGACCTTTGATCTGCCAGCCACTGCCTTTCGGAGCCAGAAAAAGAGCCTTTAATAACGTGTCACATGAAAGGCTCGCTGCTGAGCCTGTCACTTGCACACCCGAACTCCAGTTAATAAAGTAGCAGACGAATCAATTATTGCCTAATAATTACCTATATTTTTATGCTAAACAAGGAGAGTATTTTTCCCCTATTTTCCCGGTCACTTTATAATCTCCCACTAGAGAAAACTAATAAGGCAAATACATGTACACAGCTATAACTAATATTTCTCAAGCGACATCTTCAACTTTTGTAGCCGGTTCTGATCCTAGCAGACGCGGGCTTTCTTGCAGAGGCATTAGATTATCTGGGTGCATCTCATTTCAGGAGTCCCTACAGCACCCCTGTTGTGCTCTGCCATGTGCTGTGTCTCCTGAGCCCCTCCAGCCATCCTTCACAGCAGGCGCAGGAGAGGAGAAGGGGCTTAATGGGTTGTAAAGTGCTTTGCTGGGCACGTTTCGGCTGTTTTCCAGGCAAGGGCAGTGAGGCAGGGGAGTGTGGTGGCTTGTCCACCCCAAGGACCACGCTCTTCACCATCACCTCCCAGCACCCCCGGTACCTCCTGGTGTCCTTGTGCATTGGGGCTGGATGCTCCTGTATCATCGCTGGAGGACAGGAGTCCTGCTCCAGGGGTGATGCCTCACCTCCTAACCCATGGAGAGGACAAAGTGGGGAGAGAACCCCTTCCAGTGGGCTGCTGGCACTACTGGCACAGCCGGCTCCCCGTGCCGAGAGACTGGGCAGCTTCCAGCACGGTCGTGGCTGCGTCCAGCCACAGTGGCTACCTTTTATTTTCCATTCTTGTGATGTGTCTGAAGTGACCAATACGTTGCCTGTTACTGCTACGGAGCCATCGAGCTCTTGGGGATTTGCTGAGAAAAAGAGTGGCAGATGTGGCCAGGCTGCTGTTGAAAGAAGGACGCGGGGATGGAGCTGGTGGGATTCAGCGTAGCTCCTTGGGGACTCTGCAGCCTCTGGACATAAGACACTGCTGCCCTGAACCCCAAGAAGTCATCTGTAACATCTCACACTGGGTCTGAGACCCCTTTTTGTCAGGCTGTTGGCTCTCTGCGCCTGGTCTGGACTGCTTTTGGGGATGATGGAGACCGTTGTTCGGACCCTCGTGGAAGCCAGAGCATCCACGAAACCCCAGGGGTGTAGGACCCACTGCCGAGGCAGCGGGGCTTTGCTCGTATTTTGGGGAGAGGTCTCCCTAGCACTCCCCACCT
Organism: Opisthocomus hoazin; assembly: GCF_030867145.1. NCBI lineage: Eukaryota > Metazoa > Chordata > Aves > Opisthocomiformes > Opisthocomidae > Opisthocomus > Opisthocomus hoazin. Next base: position 87,414,450 of record NC_134454.1, on the reverse strand, counting down.
CTCCTCTGGTAGGGACATCGATCCTGCTTCTGCTGAAATCAGCAGCGAAGCTGGCTTTCATGGGGGGTGAAATGGGCCGGTGAAGTTTGATCACAGCAATTACAGTTCTGTCACCTGCAAGGTTTTCCGATGCATCACTCTGAAACAACGTCTTGCCCAGGAGCTCCATTTCACTCCCAGTGACATCTCACCGGGGCAGGAGCAGGCAGCCGTCCGGACAGGAGCACGCCTGGGTACAGATCCATCCTGGAGGTGGCCTTGGCAACACACTTTGGCATTTATATATTATTTATTTTCCCCCGACACTTTTCATCTCTTATGTAGTTGCTTAACAGCACCAGGCTTTCACAAAGCGATGGAGAAGGTCTGAAAAATGCAGGAGGCAACCCAGGTCTCCTCTGTCTGCTTTAATCTTCCCGGGATGACTTCTCGCTTGCCATATGGGGAGGGACGTGCTCCTGACATCCCCAGCCTGCAAAACACCGTGGTGTCGAGCAGAAGCAAAGTCTCGAGTTTCAAGGGAAGGAGAAACCATCTGCATCACTCTCGAGCACATCTGTGCTGATTTGGCTCTGTGAGGACTTGGTTGCAAGCCTGTAGGATTCATCTTCAGAAAGGCTGGTATTAATTGCCGTTGAAATGGGAAGCGTTAAAAGCTGGGTGAAGGAGAGGCGAAGAAAAACGGGGATGCTTGGAAATACTGTGGGCTGATAATTCTTTCCGTCACCCTGGAGTGTATGAACAACGTTGATGGTTGAAATTGTTACTGTAGGAGGCCATCTGCTAGGCTTTGCCTACCAGGAATCAGGAGGGGAGGTGGAAGTGAGCATCGCTTCGGAAGGTTCAGCCCGAATCCCAAATTTGAGACGAGTTTCAGATGGTCCTGAAGAAACTTCATACACCTGCATTTCTTATCTGCATTAAAAAAAACAAGTGTTCCGAACCAGATCTCATTCTCTGTGCTGCTGACTGCATTTCAGATGGAAGCACCTAATCTACCCTCCAGCTTTAATCCTGGCTCACGCCTTGTGCCTTCGTCTTTGCTTACCCAATGAAAAAAGTCATGATCAGGGGCACGTTGTACCCAGGACTGTTTCCAAGTTGAGCTTTAGAGAGGAAGTTAGCCTTGAGTAAGACAGGGATGGGGAGAGGGACCTGTGCTAGTCCTGTACGTGGCTACAGTGTTGACCTGGAAGTCCTTTCCTGGAAGACCCCATGGAGACTTTCACTTTGTTCTTGGGTTTCTCAGAAATCGTCTCTTTGCTTTCACACCTTTTAGCAAGGAGAACCCTGGAATCGTGGGTCGATTCTCCTTAAAATGATGCTGTCACTTTTACCTTGATCTTATATATTTGACATCCTGTGGTGCCCGGGCAGGAGCATCCCAGCCGAGACGCTCCGCGTTATTCCCCAGCCCTAAATCCACAGATGCTCAGCTCGTGGCCCCCGCCGTACCCCATCCATGCGGGAGAGGGGAAATTCAAGCCCTTTTTGACCTTTCATTTTCTCTCCTTGGGAGGTGAAATTAATGGTCCCTGCCATACCTTGCGGGGATGCTGCTGGGATTAATTAGTTAACAGACCGAATCTCGCTCGCCTGCCTCCATGAAGGCAATCGCTGCGTGGCTGAGTCTAACACTCGCCTTTCCGATGACCACTGAGGACTTTAGGTCGGGATGGCTGGGATTTTGCCACCACTCGGGTGGGAGCATCCTGCCAGGATCCGTCCCTTGGGTGGTGAGGCCGAGGCTATTGCAAAGACACCGCAGATGCCTGCCTGCAGCCCTGCACCGCATAATTTCCAGGCTCGCAGTGCTGTCTCTGCAAAGGTAGATTTGGTTTCTATTAATAAGGGGATAATAGCACGGGAAACCTGGCTACAGGATGGCCCGTACCCAATTACCGCGGTCGCTGGGCTACAGCAGCCGCTTCCCTGCAATTATCCCACCGCGCGCCGGTGCAGCGCAGCCCTCTGCGTTTTATTCTTAGTAGCAGAGCCCCGGGCAAGGTCAGGGGGGTCCCTGCAGCTGAAAGTCCTCGGCTGGGGGATGCGGGAGCTGAGATGGGGACAGCGGAGCCACCTTGGTGGAGCTGTTGGTGGAGGAGTCGGTGGGGGCAATGTAGGAGCGATGTCCCCCCCGCCCCGGTGGATGTGGCCATGAGGCTGGCAGCCAGGCAGTACCCTGTTTTGTCCTTGTCCCAAGGTGAGTGGGGCGAGGGGGGGGGTCCTGGTGACCCCCATGGGGCACGTTGGCTGCTGTGGGGTCCACAGCAATCACCCTCATTTTCTGGGGGGGCACAGAATCCCCAAGCCACTCGAGACGTGGTTTAGTGGTGGACTTGGCAGCGTTAGGTTGACCTTTGGGCTTGATGATCTTCAAGGTCTTTCCCAACCTGAATGAGTCCTCTGTGATTCTATGGTGTAGGACTGGACGTGGTGCGTGGTCTTGCTCCCAGTATCAAACAGGTTGTGTGGAAGCTGTGCTGGTTTGCACCCGCTGCGAGTTGGCCCGTCCAGCTTAGCAAGCCGACGTGGGAATCACGGAGGCAGGAGGTGCGAGGGGTTGGTCTGGGAATCGAGATTTGGGGAACCCAGGATGAGTTTCTTTTCCAGCACGTTCCCTGCGCATCTGTAGGAAGCCACTTTCCTTCTTTATCCCTCAGCTGGATGTCTGTAAACACGGATAATAACCTGACAAGAGGGATGCAGCGAGAAAAAGTACGTTACAGCCGGGGAGATGCTCAGAGGCAAGTTACCCAAATCACTCTAAAAACACAGAAGACCCTGCCTAAACCTGTGTCGGTTGTGGGAAAGCGGTGAATGGAAAATAAATGTCACGGATAAAAAGTGATGCTTAAAGGGCAAGGGATAAAGCCTTTCTCGTGAGAAAAGCCCAGCTCTAGTCTGTGCTGTTTCAAATTAAGTTTTCGGTTTCCTAAAGGCAGCAGACAATGCTTCACTCAATTCTCTCCCCACTGTCATTAAAACTCGAGTGTGTTGTCTGGATATAGTATTTTGCCCTGCCTTAAGAGCTCTAATCTTTTTAGGACCATTTCTTGCCTCTATCTGCAGCCACTCGAAAGCCTTCTCGACCCCGGCGTGAAATACAATCCCTGTCTTGGGGAGCTTTCCCTCCCCTTTGTCTTCTGCAGAGACAGAGGGAAAATAACCACTTAACAAATCTGCCAGGTCTGAATTTCCTGCCCCCCCCACCCTCCCACCCCAACCTCCACCTCCCCTTTCGCAGCTATCATTTGTCGTGGGTTGCTTTCTCCCGGTGCCACCCGCCTGTTGCGGGGAGATGGCGAGGAGCCTTTTATTGTTTGCTGAACAATTCCCTGCAATCTGCTGCTCCCCTGTTTCTTTCGGGCTCCTTTAATCCTTTTTAAATTTTTTTTTTTCCCACTTGCTGCTGCTTATTTTTAGCTCGCGCGCCGTTCTCGTTTCTTCCCCAAAAGTGTTTATGTTTCGAAAAGCCCCTCTTCGCTGCTGATGGCACCTTTTTTTTTTGAGCATCCCTGCAAAGCCCTCACTGCCTGCTCCTTCGCCCGGTGCCCTGCCAGGCTGGGTGTTGGGTGCAATGAGCTGCCGTTCTCAGCTTTCCCGACTTTCCCTGGTTTTCCCTTGGGAGGTCTCCTCCAGCCCTGCCTGGAAACCCACTTTTCCTTCGTGCCCAAATCGTTTTGCTTTCGTTCAGTGTGAAAATCCCGGGAACCACCAGCCCAAACCCTGCCATCCCAGCTCCTTTGGGTGATTTACACTCTACCGCTGCAAACAAAAATCCACAAGGTGTGGGCCCGAGGTTCAGCGTGGGAAGCCCAGGTGATGGCCCTGATCTGGAGCCCCTCTGAGCTTTAGGCTGCCTCTAGTCTTAGGATAAAGCTGAGCCTTAGGCGGGAGCCAGCTGATTGTCTAGGTAAGGTGGTGAGTTGGGATCTCACAGAACCACAGCATGGTCGGGGTTGGAAGGGACCTCTGTGGGTCACCCAGCCCAACCCCCTGCCGAAGCAGGGTCACCCAGAGCAGGCTGCACAGGACCGCGTCCAGGCAGGGCTTGAATATCTCCAGAGAAGGAGACTCCACAGCCTCCCTGGGCAGCCTGGGCCAGGGCTCCGTCACCCTCAGAGGGAAGAAGTTCTTCCTCGTGTTCAGCTGGAACTTCCTCTGCTTCAGTTTGTGCCCATTGCCCCTTGTCCTGTCACTGGGCACCACTGGAAAGAGTCTGGCCCCGTCCTCCTGACACCCACCCTGCAGATATTTGTAGGCATTTCTAAGGTCCCCTTTCAGCCTTCTCTTCTCCAGGCTGAACAAGCCCAGCTCCCTTAGCCTCTCCTTATAGGAGAGATGCTCCAGTCCCCTCATCATCCTCATAGCCCTCTGCTGGACTCTCTCCAGTAGCTCTTCCTCCTGGATTTGGAAGAGCCAACTCCAGATTTTGGCCCTACCATGGGTTTCCTCTGTGGCCTTCAGCAAATCACCGAGTATCTCTGTTCCTCATCTGTGAAAACCAGGTAATCTCTTTTTTCTCCCGTTATTTATTTGGAGCACAAGCAGTTAGGGACAGCTTGCTCTTTCTTCGGTCTTTCTCATACAGTGCCTATAAGGGCATGAGCGTCCCACTTGTAGCTAGAAGACACTTGGCGGAGTATAAATGTTCACTGCGATGCGTATTAGTAATAATAATAATAAAAATAATAATAAGCCCTGCACCTTGCACAGTAGAAACTTAGATCTGAAGATGCTTCAGGCTATCATCAGCAAACAATAGTAATGGATATTTGTTTCTCCTTGCCTGTACACATGCTGGTAGGGCTACGCTTTGCTCCTGTTACTCGGACCTACAGATGGAGGATTAATATCCATCCCTTCTCCTGCCTAGAATCAGGATTCAGAAATTCAGGCAGGACCTTCTTATCCATACAAACATCTCCTGATCTGCCCCGATTGACTGCCCTGAAGGCAAATAGCAACATCCAGCGGAACCCCCTTCTTCTTGAGCTATCCAAACTGTCCCCGCTGTGTCAGCCAGGAAGATATATTTCATTTCTCCCCGGCGGTCTCGTCTCCTCCCTCGTTAATATTGCAATAAGCATTCCTCCTCGGGAGCACCGCCTGTCCCTCGGGAAGGCTTTCAGCCTCTCTGTCGCGGGCAGGTATATGGCAACTCTACTATCTCCATCCTTCACGCCGACACAAAGCCGGTAGCATCAGCTCTGCCTTTTTCCTGGGGTCACCCACAAGGTAGATTGATCGTCATCTTCATCTCTTCTTGCCATTGGTTTGATTTACTTTTATATATATATATAAATATATGTATTTATATAAGGAACAGGTGAATTTATGTTGGAAAAGCAGCTTGGATTCGCTGACCTCAGAAATGATTAGGAATAGGTCTAGAGAGACGCTCGTTTCGGTGCTTTTCTGTTTTTCCAACACGCCGGCGGCCGGAGGTGTAACCCCAGAGCTGCCCCTTTCATTGCCGTTTTCACGAGCATTGCGGAAACTACGCCGCGGTTTGGGAAAAAGAGTGGGATCTCTGTTAATAACCAACAGCTCTCGCCGCCGGTGTCGCGCACTGGTGAAAAAGAGTTATTTCTGATCTCTGGTAATAACAAACTGATTTTCTCTGTTGCCTTTCAACATCGGGCGAGTTCTTGCTGCCCTTTCCCTTTAATAAGTGGTATTTGTTTTCCATTATTACTCAACAGTAAAATCTTTTCCCGGCGACTTCACCAGAAGCAGATTTGCGGCTAGGAAAATAAACTTGGGCGTGATGAGATCTTGTCATTTTATTATCTGTAAAGCACCTCACATGACTTTGTAGTTATCGAAATGTAATTATACATTTAGATTTTTCCATCATCTCTGTTTGTTGTTGGTTTTTTTATTTCTTAAGAGGGAAATGATGAAAACTAGGAAATCTGTGCTTCAGATAACTCAGAATATCACCGCTGTTGACTTTACCCTGGCTTCTTCCAGAAGAAGGGCAGAAAATAATTACCGTGCGCTGCGATGGTGCGGATCTGCCCCGAGTGATGTTCGTGTTAAGACACATCTTCGGGGTTTATTTTCGTGCGCACGGAAAATGTCGACGTTTCCTGGTTTGAGATACGGTATTTACCGATTCTTACGCGGGGCTGGATGTGAATTGTCATCGGAGGCTCTGGGCGTGGGCGAATCATTGTATAATGCCCACACCCTTCGGGTGGCTTAGGGTGCGGCGTTGTCTTTGCCTCACCGTGCAGTTTTAAGATGTATTATTACCCAAAAGCAACACACCCTTCCGTGCTTTGCTGCTTTTATTAGGGATCGCTCTGAACCAGCGCTCCCAGCACCTGGCAAAGCCGCCGTTGGATGTGGAGCTCATAACTCAGGCTTGCCTGGGCTTCCCGCTGGGATTCCCTGCAGAGGAGCTCTCACCGATGATGCTTTGCGGTGGGAGCAGGTCAGCTGGGGCATCTCCTCTCTATGGGAGTGATGGGCATGCTGGCGTGTAGCCACAGGCATCCGTCACGGTTGGAGACCACCGGGGACTTGGGCTGGTCTTACCTAGGCTGAGCTCTTAGATGGAGCTTGCCTAGTTGGAGCTTTCCACGATGAGCAGGAGATGGAGAGGTGGGAAAGGTATTTCTGTTGAGACTGGACAGGGCAGGAGAAAACTACCGCTTTGCAGAGGACTTCTGGCCTGAGCCCTGTTTTAAGGACTTTGGTTGGACTTGGCCCATGCAAGGGCTTTTGGACTTGTGTGCTGTCCTGCCTCAGTTACCCACCTCTCTGTGAGATGAGGAGCATGAGGAGTACCCAACCACTTCTTCCATGCAGTGCAGGCTCCTGACAGTGACCAGTATAACCAATTCTTTCTCCAAATGAAGCCTTTTCTTGCAAACCGTTTAGGAAGGACATGTCCCATTGAAGAGCCTGCTTCATACATCCCATATGGCCTTTTCCATAAGCACACGAGGTGTCACATCTTCTCCACCCTGGCACAGCCATCGTGGTGGCTCTTCCACCATCCCCACCTGGCCAAGCCCTCAAGAGCATCCATGGTGTCAGTGGTGGCGCCCCCATACATGGTGACTACTTTGCTCACCTCTAGGCCGCCGCCATCTTCTCCGACCACCTAGTTCTCCTTCTGTGAAGGGTTTTATTCCTATTTCTTGCCTGAAGTAGGAGGCTGTATTTAAATGAAACACATCTAAGGCAAACTCGAGAGAAGTCTCACCTTTCCCCGTGCCACATGATTGAATAGGGGGGCAAAGATGCAACCCCCTTATTAGAGTAATATAATTTTCCATCTCAAATAGGAACCAGCAATGTTTTAATGATTGGTCTCATTAGATGGACTTTCCACTTAAAGTGTCTGTCTGGCAATTAAGGCCGGGAAAAGCATGACTGATGACCACACCTTCTGTGACTTAATGGGGAGTCTGAAGGCTGATCTTATTATCACACTGATACAGTCTGTGATAAAAAAGAATTTAAGATACTCTCCAGAGATTTATTTGCCCATTAGGAAGCTGCCAGGAGAAGGTTAAGGGAACTCGTAAGGTCAAAGCTGAACAGAGAAAAGTACTAAACACTTGGGATCTGGGTGGGCAGAAACCGGAGGACACGATTTCTGCTCTTTGCTCCGCTTCTGACCTGTTACGTGGCCTTCAGCAAGTCACTTTGTTTCTGGGTTGATTTTGTTTTGGATGTGGCTGGTCATCACCTTGGGTGGACACCGTGGCATCCCTGCAGATGCTTGGTGTAACATCCAAGTGGCTTTGCCTCGGAGGCACAAGTCCCTGCTGCCATCCACTGCCGGAGATGGAAAAAAAAAAGATGTTAAGTGGAAGGAAGCACCTATAATCGGGAGGAAAACGACAGCGTTTGGGGCAGGGAGCTGAAAAAGGCGACAGCAGAATTTCCATTCTCCTCCAAGAGCGTCCTCATGGGCCCTCGGTGATTCCCTAACCTATTCTGTCCGCTTTAAAACGTGACCCGCTGTAATATTTTACTTAAGCTTGGTGTTTAATGGACTGGAACTTATTGTAGAGCTCACTGTGCTGGCTTCAAACCTCCTGTTGGGTACCATTTTACTGACATTAGCTTGCTATAGCTTGTCAGTGATTTTAACTGTGCTGATGGGTTGAACGCCCCAGGATACAGGAGCCGGCTCTTTTCAACTTTGTACTTCACTTCAGCTTCCTTAAGTACGGTTGGAAGAGATAATTCAGCCAAATATGTTTTAGTACAAAGTGAAGTTTTTGTTGACAAAAAAAACTACCGGCCGTGTGGGTCAGTTTTGTCAGATTAATGGAGGAATTGTGAAAAACGGAAGCGTTTCATTTCAGCATCTTCAAAGCGAAAGTCTTGACTTTCACAGGCAGTGTGATTTGTTTGCCTTGACGTTTCCTTTGTTTTTAATTAAATAGATGCCCGGAATTTAGGGAAAACAGTTTGTTTCAGGCGAGCCAGTCATTTTTTAACATTTTTTTCGGCTCCACAAAGGGGAATCACTGAATCACAGAATGGTGGGGGTTGGAAGGGACCTCTGTGGGTCACCCAGTCCAACCCCCTGCCGAAGCAGGGTCACCCACAGCAGGCTGCACAGGACCGCGTCCAGGCAGGGCTTGAATATCTCCAGAGAAGGAGACTCCACAACCTCCCTGGGCAGCCTGGGCCAGGGCTCCGTCACCCTCAGAGGGAAGAAGTTCTTCCTCATCTTCAGCTGGAACTTCCTCTGCTTCAGTTTGTGCCCGTTGCCCCTTGTCCTGTCGCTGGGCACCACTGGAAAGAGTCTGGCCCCGTCCTCCTGACACCCACCCTGCAGATATTTGTAGGCATTTCTATGGTCCCCTCTCAGCCTTCTCTTCTCCAGGCTGAACAAGCCCAGCTCCCTCAGCCTTTCTTCATAGGAGAGATGCTCCAGTCCCCTCACCATCCTCGTAGCCGAAACGCTGCTCACTCCCACCCTGCTGCTCCCGTCAACTGGAAAAGCCTCCTCTCCTTTGCTCCGCATCCCTTGCAAAGGTGTAGTGCCAGCTCCGGCACTGTCCGGTCCATTAGGAAAGCAAAGAGTCCCAGACTTCTCTCATCAGTCATTTGTGCCAAGCCGAGGGTTGAGAGGGGGAAAAAAAACCCCCACAACCCATATATTACTTAGAATTGTGTGAAAACTAAATAATTGAATATGAAGGCATTGGCTTTATGTCTTCTAAGGAATCTTTTTGAAGTTGACTCTTTTGACCTTCGAGGCCCTGCATAATTTTTCATTCTCCTCTCCCTTCCTCTTTGTTGTTCCTTGCACTCCTGTAATCTTCTCTCCTGCCTGCTTCCTTCATCTCCTCCCACCCGGCTCTGCGACTCCACTTATCTGTGCCCGGTGTTTGAAGCGCTCGGTGGCTCCTGCAGCCAGCAGCCCCCTCTCCCCCCCACAAACCTTCCTTCCTCCAAGCTCCTCTCTGCTAGGAGCCTCTCATACCCACCCTGTTTTCTCCAGCTAATGTTTTACCTGGGCTCTTTCCACCCCCTGAATTGCTTTTTTCCTCCCTTCCATTGAGAAATGTTAAATTAGGGGACCTGCCTTTATGTTCCGGCTGGCCAAGTGCAATAGGTCCACCCACAGCTTGCAGCAGGGGACGGGCTCTCTTCCCTCTCTCCAGACAGAATTAGGCCTCCACCCTCCCGTGCTAACAGTATAATAACTGTGTGACCTTCCTGAGCTGAACCCACACCATGTCCAACCCCACTGTCATCTCTGTCGGCCTCACGGTCTCCCCACAGGTGGTGGCTGGGGTTGTACGTTCCTACACCGTCTGGCACGCAGTGGGGTCCCAGCATCCCTTCGGCAGGCTCTAGCGATGCTCTGAAGTCTGAATTCGGGATAATTCAATAAAAGAGGTTTCAGCCAGTGAAAAAGATTATTTAAGTAGTACATAAAAATTGCTACAGAGCTTCAATTTTACCAGTTCAGGCAAGGGTTTTCTCTGTTTACCAGGAGTCGTAGCTTCGCTGGGCTGAATGGGAAGAATCATCTGCCGTATCATAGAACCCTTGAATAGTTCGGGTGGGAAGGGACCTTTGAAGGCCATCCAGTCCAACCCCCCTGCCATGAGCAGGGACATCTTCAACCAGATCAGGTTGCTCAGAGCCCCGTCCAACCTGGCCTGGAATGTTTCCAGGGATGGGGCACCGACCACCTCTCTGGGCAACCTCTGCCAGGGTCTCACCACCCTCAGCGTATAAAATTTCTTCTTCCTTTCTGACTTCAATGGGACAAGGAGTCTTCTTTCTAAAGAGTAAATTTAGCCCTGAATAAAGGATGTGTACACATGACACGCGTGTTTCATGGAGCTATTTAAGCATGGGAGTGCTGGTATTGGAGGTCTCGCCCTGCATTTATCTGGGCAAGGTTTTCTTGCTTATTCCCCAGGAGGGAGGAATATGGATTTACTCCTGGTGCAGGTAAACATCCATAGTGATTTCATGAGGACTGGAATTCCTCCTGCAGCAAACGTGTGAGCTGAGAAAGGGCAGCAGTGGCTGATTTTCTGAAGAACTGCTCTCCTTTCTTGCCAGGGTACAGAGTTCATTTTTCCACTGACACATCTCTGACAAACACCCGACGAGAGCGTGGCATGGGGAGCCAAGTGATTGTGTTGTCATGGCAAAGACTAGTGAAAGAAGACCAAGATTTATATCGTGGCTGCTCAGAGGGTTGGAGAAAAATGGCCCAGAGCCAGAAGTCATGCAGGCATGGCTGATACGGTCTTCAGTTTTTGCCAAGTGTGGGCTGGTTGGTGGCTTATGTGAAATGGGCTGCGTAGTCTTGGTCCAAGTCCTGGTGGGCATGATTCCACATCACAGAAACCAGCCGTACAGTTGACACTTTTGCTGACAGTCTTAGCAGAAAGATGAGTTGCTGAATTGGCCCTGAAGATTAAAAAAAAAAAAAAAAAATCTGAAGAATTTTGCAGCTAGAGAAGCGCTACCTTCTACCAAAGAAGCAAGAAGAGCAGATGACCCCAGAAAGCCCGGCATGCACAGACATGACTATGGCGACGTGTTTAATTTACCCAAAAGCAATGACAGGAAGGCTTTAGGTTGCTCTCCAGAGATCTGGCCTCAGGTGCAGGTCCCCTGCATGCCTGTAGTTGTATTGTTTGATCTTCTTTCTGCCCTGGCTCCCAATCTGCAAAACCAGAGCGTGGAGTCAGAGAATGGGTTTGGTGGCAGGGACATTTGGAGGCTCCTGATTCAGCTTTCCACTCCAGGTCAGGCTCATGGCTTTGTTCTTGGAGTTTGGAGTATCTCCAAAGATCATAGAATCACAGAATGGGTTGGGTTGGGAGGGACCTTTGAAGGCCATCTTGTCCAATCTCCCTGCCATGAGCAGGGACATCTTCACCCAGATCAGGTTGCTCAGAGCCCCGTCCAAACTGGCCTGGAATGTTTCCAGGGATGGGACATCAACCACCTCTCTGGGCAACCTCTGCCACCACCTTCATTGCAAAAAATGATACAAATCCCAACGTCTCTCTGGCATCATGGTTCAAGGCTTCACCAGCCTCTTCCTAAAATTGTTTTTCTTACATCTGATCTAAACTTCCTTTGCTGCAACTTCTCTCCACAGCTTCTTGTGCTCTGAGAAGAGTCTGAGTCTCTCTTCTGTGTAGTTATGCATTAGGTAGGTAGATATAAAAATTAAATTACCCCTTAACCTCTCCTTCTTTGGGCTGAACAAACCTCTGTTCTTACCTCCTGTTCTACCTTAAGGTGCTCCAGCTCCTTAACCGCCTTGGTGTACCTCCACAACAGCAGTGTCTGTCTGGAGAGCCCAAACTGGACACAGCACTCCAGCTGTGGTCTCAGAACTGCGAAACAGAGGGAAAGGATCACTTCCCTTGACCTCTGGGCAGCAGTTTTGCTAACGCAACTCAGTGTGCATCTGGCCATCTTCACTGCAAGGACATGCTGCTGACTCCTGGGCACCTTGTTGGCTACCAGGACCAGCAGGTCTTTTTGTGCAAGGTGGTTTTCTAGCCAAATGCGGGTGGTTCTTGCTTCCTACCGAGGTGGCATGGATGGGAAGTGCCAGGGTCTTGGCAAAGCTCAAAGGATGAAGAGCAGAGTGTCTCTGGAGATGCAGGGTCTGGAGGATCAGACGGGGATGAACTTGGCCATGTTGTGTGCTGCTGGCTACAGCAAGACTTGGCTCAGCCTTCCTGCTTGAAAGCATGAAGCCTGTTAACGACTGAGAGGTGAGATGGCTGTAGGAGCAGGAAAGCGTTGTAGAAAGCCTGAGGATACGCTGAAGCACTTTGTTTGGGTCTCAGGATTGTTCTTGTTCAGAGGAGGTGCAGCTTGCGTGGTCGCTGCGGTTGCTGCTGTGGTACCTGCCCTGTAAATATAATGGGAAGATTCCTGTCTCCACCGCTGCCCATCCATCACCTTTCACAAACCTAGAAGCAATAGGAAGAATAAAAGGAAGAACAAGAAAATAAAGAACCATTGCAGCCAGAAAGCTATCCTCTGTGTTTCATACTTCTATAAATTATGCCCTTCCCTTCCTCTTTAATCGTCGGGCATATAAAATACTCTTGCAGCAGAATCATATTCTTCCCATTAAAGTTTCAGAAGAGAAATACAGGTCCCATCTGCCTGTTTAGCAGAGCAGGGCAGTGCATGACCGTTTCTTCTTTTTTTTTTTTCCCTCAAAATCTGCTATATGGCAGGAGTTTTCTCTTTTATGACTGGCCATTCATTTCATTTTCTCGTTTCAGCGTCCATTTTCACAAGCAGCCTCCTCTTTGTTCTCCCGTAGAGCTTTCTCCAATGCCTTAAAACTGAAATCCTCCTAAAGAGCAGAGATGCAACCTACCCTTGATGAAGGTCAAGGAGAGATGAAGGTCACTTAGGACTTCAGCGTGGTTGCTAGAGGTGGGTTTCTGCTCTGCGGACAGGACAGACACTGTGTCTGAACAGCAAGAGTTGGCAATAACGAGAAATTAATAAACTGGATTGTGGAGGCACCCACGTGCTTCACAGCCATCCATCCCTGCTTGCCTCCAAGGATATTTGTATTTGTTTGGTGTTGGTCTGGATTCGGGATGGGCATGAGGTCTTAGGGATGAGTTGTCTGCATGGTGCGGGAATAAGCGTGGCACCGTCCCCTGCCATACAGCAACTGTCCCCACGGCTCACCCGTGCAAAGGGCTCGGCGAGGAGGATGCGTTTGCGTGCGTAGTCCCTCGGTGTGTAGGGTCGGATGGGGCAGGGTGGGAGCGTATACATCCAGGGGCACCTGTGCTGACTCTGGTTGTGCATGTGGACAGGGAAGGCATAAATCTTTCAGAAAGCAGTGATGAATGAGAGTGCACGACAGCCTCCACTTCTGCTAATTCAACCCGCCAAGACTTCAGAGAATCACGGGATGGTTTGGGTAGGAAGGGACCTTTGAAGGTCATCTGATCCAACCCCCCTGCCATGAGCAGGGACATCTTCACCCACATCAGGTTGCTCAGAGCCCCGTCCAACCTGGCCTGGAATGCTTCCAGGGATGGGGCACCGACCACCTCTCTGGGCAACCTGTCTGCCAGGGTTTCACCACCCTCATCGTGAAAAATTTCTTCCTTATATCCAGTCTGAATCTCCACTCTTTTAGCTTAAAACCATCACCCCTTTTCCTATCACTACGGGCTCTACTAAAAAGTCTCCCCGTCTTTTTTCTAAGCCCCTTTTAGATACTGGAAGGTCGCAATAAGGTCTTTGTGGAGCCTTCTCTTCTTCAGGCTGAGCAACCCCAGCCCTCTCAGCCTTTCCTCGTAGGAGAGGTTCCATCCCTCAGATCCTTGCTGTGGTCTTCTTGATACCTGTTCCGTGGCTTATCATGGGTTACATGAGGCACGTGCAAAATGGCTTGAGTGAGTATTTATAGTCTGTGCCCTTAGAAATCCCTGCGATCCGGCAGAAGGACATGTCCCTCTTTTTTTTTCACTATAAAGCCTCATTCTTATGCAGTGGCATTCAGAGCAGAGCGAATTCCGAGGACCGGGGCTATGCGGCTGCTTTTTCCGTGCCTGGAGATTTACACCCGCACTCCTACTGCCGTTCAAGTTGCCCTGCTCGGAGTATAAATCAGAGCGTGCTCTATTCGACGCCTTCTGCATTTCCAAGAAGTCCTGCGCGATGGTAGAAGGGATCCACTGCAGATTTGGCACTGGCTTTTGGGGGCTGAATGCTGCTGGGGGAATACAGCCGCAGAGGCAATTATGTTCCCCTTCCTGATGGACTGACCAGAGAAGAGGCCTTTGGGGTTTTTTTTTACCACCTCGGGCAAGAAGCTGTTTGGTTTGATAGAGGTTCAAATTTTATTTTTAAGCAAAATATGAGAAATGCAGGAGAGGAAACCGCACTCTGTTCCTTAAAATAAATGGAAGAAAAGACAGGGCTAGAAAAATATTCTCTGATGCAGGCACTTTGTGAGCATGTACCTTGGCATACGCAGCGTTGAGGAGCGCTGGATGTTTAACTGGATTGTATCTTATAAGGTGGTTTCTGTAAGGCCTGGTCGAGCTCTTGGGCTGATGAAGCCCTGTGGCCGTCTCTGCGTGTAAAATGCCAGCAGCTCGACTTGAGCTCTGGCTCTGGAAGAGGGAGTGGAAACCAAACCTTGCTCATGACCTACCTGAGCGAGCCATGACTCAGGGAGAGAGAAAGGGGGAAGGTTTGGGCATCTTGGCCATCCATCTCCCCTTAAAACTCCTCCTGTTGCTCCAAGGCAGCCATCCCTCATGGCTTTTTCTGCTCCATGCTTTGCATCCCTTACGCAAGCGCCCGATTCAGTGCTCAGCCTTCAACAGCCGTGGAAGGGGACTTCAAATCCCCGTTTTCACCATCCGCAGAGGCTGGAGCCACCAGCATCCACCTGGGCAAAGGGAGCAGCCCTGCTCGTAGCCTCCCGCGCCCACATCTACGCCCCGCTCCTACGCACGCCCACAGGACCATTCCCTTATAATTAAGCCTCTTTTTCTCCAGCTGGGAAGGATTCTGCTATAAACAAGGGTTTTCTCTAACCATAATTGCGCTCGGCGGAGGGCAAAGAGCTGCAATAACTCAGGGCTTTGTTCTGTGCGCAGGGAGCGAGTCCCGCTGCCTCCCCTCAGGTATGCCAGCAATGCGAGCGTAACTCCCCTCGACCTGACACGAATCTCAGGGCAGGGTTTGCAAATAGAGGCAGTGGTCAAAATGGGGCTGAAGTGCCTTTGGAAATATTTTGAAGCACCGACTTGGAAAAGGAAAGTCCCCGGCGTGCCGCGGCGCTGGTGTCTCATCGAGCGCTGGTGTGCGGCTTTGAAGCGCGGCGTTGGCAAGAGGCTGGGTTCCTGCCCATTCCAAGGAAGGGCTGAGTGGTTATATCTATATATATATATGTATGTAAAAAAAAACATGTGAAATGCAAGACACCGCCTTTAGGCTCCATCTTGGTGAGCGTCTTCATGGACAAACGGGGAGAAGAAATTAAAATGATGCAAGGGGTATTTGGTTAGTGTGATGCCTGCATGGAACAACATGTATGTATTAGAAATGCCAGAGATGGGAGGTGAGGTGGGTGGATGGAGAGTTAGATGTTTCCAAATGTCTGCTTTTATTGTGGCCCCTTAACTAATGACATTTTCTTTGCTAGGGAGAATTCACTGTATACATTTAACCAGAGACTGATGTATTCATGCTGTGAAAGGAGATGCAAAACACAGACAGTGAAATGACAGGGAAAGTGGGGTGAAATGCTGCTGTTTCCCCACCCAGGGCAAAAAAGCATGTCCTGAAATAGAGTCAGTCCACGTTTCTGCTGGTGCTCTTCAGGACATTTCCCAAACACACCCAGCCAGAGCGTCCTCCAGTCCTTTGCTCAGGCGGTGGAGCAAGCCAGCAGCGTGCCCTGGCTGCCAAGAAGGCCAATGGGATCCTGGGGTGCATCAAGAGGAGTGTGGCCAGCAGGTCGAGGGAGGTTCTCCTTCCCCTCTACTCTGCCCTGGTGAGGTCCCATCTGCAGTGCTGTGTCCAGTGCTGGGCTCCCCAGTTCAAGAAAGATGAGGAGCTACTGGAGAGAGTCTAGTGGAGGGCTACGAGGATGGTGAGGGGACTGGAACATCTCCCCTACAAGGAGAGGCTGAGGGAGCTGGGCTTGTTCAGCCTGGAGAAGAGAAGGCTGAGAGGGGACCTTAGAAATGTCTACAAATATCTGCAGGGTGGGTGTCAGAAGGATGGGGCCAGACTCTTTTCAGTGGTGCCCAGCGACAGGACAAGGGGCAACGGGCACAAACTGAAGCAGAGGAAGTTCCAGCTGAACACGAGGAAGAACTTCTTCCCTCTGAGGGTAACAGAGCCCTGGCCTAGGCTGCCCAGGGAGGCTGTGGAGTCTCCTTCTCTGGATGCGGTCCTGTGCAGCCTGCTGTAGGTGACCCTGCTTCGGCAGGGGAGTTGTACTAGATGACCAACAGAGGTCCCTTCCAACCCCTAACATTCTGTTGATTCTGTGATCAAACCTGCACCCTGGTGAGAGCGTGCAGAAGAGGCCATGTGCTCCCCATGCACATGCAGTGCCCTTCTCCAACACACAGGTACTTGGGGTTGCTCTTGTGTTAGATATATGCCTTTATTTTTTTGTGTAAGGTAGCAAGAGCAAAGCAGCTGCTCTGTAAGATTTTCTCTGTCTTGGAGCTGAGAGCCGGAACCTCCGTAGGTATGGATATGTCGCGCTGCACTGCGAGGTTCATAGAAGCATAGAATCTTTAGATGGTTTGGGTTTGAAGGGACCTCTGAAGGCCATCTAGTCCAACCCCACTGCCATGAGCAGGGACATCTTCAACCAGAGCAGGTTGCTCAGAGCCCTGTCCAACCCGACCTTGAATGTTTCCAGGGATGGACATGGGAGCTTGACTTCTAACATCCCATAGGTTTGCCTGGAAGTTGTAGCTCTTCATCCAAACTGGCCTAGTTATAGTTGTAACGTTCCCCCTAAGCAGATGCTGTCACAGCTGTCCAGATGTTGCCTTCCGCATCCAGCTGTGCCATTGGAAGATGATGCCTCGCTCCTGGAGGTTGCTGCCTCTATCACTGTGCTGCTGGAATCGGCCTTCGGGAGCACCGGCCAAGTTCTCTTCACCCAGCTGCCCGTAGCAGTTGGAAGAAACTCGGTTGCTGCTTTTTCCCGGCAGAAATAGGGATTTTCATAAAAACAACCTCAAAAGTAGGTCAGTGAGGAGTAGTTACCTCTGGCCTGGTGGTAGATGAGAAGTTGGGGGTCATTTCTTATGCCTCTGGCACATCTTGGACCAGGAGAGAGCATCTGTCCTCTGTCTGCAAGTGCTGTGTAGGGGCGTGTGTAGTCTTGCGTGTGAAAGGGAATCAGCCACCTTGATATAAGCTGCTTTTGTAGCGGTGTAGCCATCCCTGTCCTAGCTCTTCTGCTCACGCAGCTCTTTCTCCAAGTCACAGACTAGGTTCAGATCCCATGCCAGTGTCTTTGTGGTGGCACCAGCCCAGAAGCTCACTGTAGGACGGTGCAGTTCTACAAGACTGTCCTGCAGACCGCTGTGATGTCCTCATCCGCTTTGCACCGGTGCAAATACAGAACAGCATCAGTTAAATCCCTGGAATCCATCCATAGTTATACCAGGATCAGCAAAGCCCCCCCCCCCCAAAAAGCATAAAATCCATCTGTTCAGCTCCAGCAAGGCCAAGTTCTGGCTGTAGCCAGCACCCTGTAATTCAGAGACTCCTTTGGACATCCCCTTTTGAGTCTGGACATGTGAGCAGCTTCCTTTGAGATCGTTTCCTCGCAAAGCCTTTGTGAACTTGTGTGTGCGTTGATGTTATGGTTATCGCACATGTAATTTCATCTGACATCGTAATGACAGCATGGGGAGTTCAAAATGTAGCAGTAAATATAGCTGTTGGGGGGGGTGGGAGGGAAAAACCCAGCCCCATCATCCTGAATGCCCCTCCACGTCATGGGAGGGATGCAGACAGACTCCAAACACCATCAGCATTTCTGGGTTCCAGTTGGAAACTGCCCGGAGTTCAGGCTGGGCCAATACAAACAGGCGAGACTGTCTCTCTTTACGCGGCAGCGCTGCCTTTTCTCCGTCCTTTTCCCTATTTTTTTTCCTTTTTGAAGGGTCAAGTCTCTAAAATCCCTAAGAGAGGAGAGGCTGGGGTTTTTTTCCCTGCCTGCTTGGGCTGTTTTTGTAGCCGATGGGGTGGTGCAGCCCCGACCCGGCCGCGAGCTCGGTCCTGACTCGAGCCCCCAGTTCTTTTCGAATGCTGTTGGTCTGCAGTGCTGTGTGGAAGGGTCATTTGCCACTTCCATTAGAAGCCTCCTTTACAACTCAGCTGTTTTAAATCGAATCAGACTGGCGTGTGTGCGTAGTCAGCCGGGACATAGGACGCGCCTTGCTCGGGGGGCCCGATCCCGCAAACCCCCTCCTTGCTAGCAGAAACATGGCTGAAAAATTAATCCTATTGATTTTCATTTTTTTCCTCCCGTGCGTTTGAGCTGAAACATCTAAGCAGTAGGTACTTTTCTTTTCCTTCTTCCATCTTCCAGCTGGGAAGAGTTCAGATGGGTTTTTTTTTCTGTTAGTCCTCCACCAGCTTTGACTGTGTTTGCCATGCCGGGCATGGGTGGACCCCACCGGATCGCACAGATTGCTCAGGCGGGTGAGGCTTTGCAGGGTCAGGGCTGAGCTGACGACTCAGCGGCTGTTTAGTTTTCTAGCGGGTTGGCAGAGAAACCAGGGGCTCTCAAGGAGTTGAGATACAAATGAGGTCTGAATCTGACCCCTGATCTTCAGTTAAATTGCTCTGTAACCTTGAGAGCTGGATTAAATCGTCCCCTGAAGATAGGGAGTTGCCTCTGGATATTCGGTGCTTGAGCTACACTGTAAGGTTATGCTTATGTATTACCTGTGGTCTTCAGAGAGCTCATTACTTGGTTGGTTTACATGCAAGAAGTCTGGATGAAAGTCTCATCCCCTTCTCCTGACTCTCCTCTGCTGAAGCTTGGCAGTATTTCCTCTAGAAACGCCCAGCTCAAGGGTTAGAGATGTGATGCATCTCGCTGGGGTTTCAGCGTGGTCGGGACGTGATTTAAAGAAGGGTTGGCTTGCAGAAAAATGATCATAGAATCATAGAATGGTTTGGGTTGGAAGAGGCCTTTAAAGGCCATCTAGTCCAACCCCCCTGCAATGGCCAGGGACATCTTCAACCAGATCAGGTTGCTCAGAGACCCGTCCAACCTGGCCTGGAACATTTCGAGGGGTGGGTCATCCATGATGCTCCTCCTCAGGTCATCGAAGGATGGGGAGATGCAATATTCACCCCTCTGCGATGGAGTTGGGGCTGTAGGTAACTCTAGGAGACACTCATATGGGTAAAAACTGAGTGGATTGGGTCCCCTCCCTGAAGGCAGGACTTGAATTTTCATCCTGTGTTGGGGTTGACTGCTGCAGCATGGTCCAAGCCCAGGGCTAGACTTCTGCCCATGGTACAGATGATGGGGTGGTGGTACTGGAGGGGCCTTGTCTTTGCAGACTGGATCACCGTCACAGGGCGAGATGCTCTGCAGAGGCACCTTCCACGAACACCATCTCTCCGAAAACTGCTTTATGGCCACGTGAGAGCTATTCCGGCCTGGCCGTAGCAGGGAAGCTTGTGTGCTTAGAGCTCCAGAACTTCAATGGCAACTAAAAATGAACGAGGCTGCAAAGGCTCTCACGAGAGCCAAGTAGAAAAATAACATTTCGGGTGATGCCAAAGGAAGAGCAATCTGAGGTACGGCTCTCGTAAATACCTGTAGGACTGTAAGCTTAATGAGCACCAATGTGGTGTAAGCGGTGGAGGGCATGGTGGGAGGTGAAAGATGAGGCTGAGCTTGCGTTATGGGGCTCGGCCCAAAGCAAGCTGGGTTTTAGAGACGTGCTAGGTCCTGGGGTTGTCTTTGCGAGCGGGAGGATGAGGTTCCTGCCACTGCCTTGGTGTGAGGCTGCAGATGCCTTGGCCACGTGGTGGGTCTGGTGGTGGGCACATCTTGGCCAACGCATGGGGATGGGGCCTCCTCCTGGAGGGACAATGCTGGGAGACGCAATGGGGACCAGCAAGAAACTGGGGATGCTGGGGGGAGCCCAGGGAGGGTCGGGAGGAGCAGCCCTGCCCGGGCAGGGGGTGGAACGTGGCCTCTGCCAACGCCGAGCTCAGCCTCCCACCCCACCGCTCCTGGAGCCTGCCCGTACCTGCTCCCAAGCTGATATTAAGCCTGCTCAAACACTGCACCGCCTTCTCCTCGCATTGTTTTCTGTACCCCACACCCAGCACCAAAATAGCGATAACCCCCCCTTCCCCACCCTCCCGCGGTGACTCAGGCTGGCGAGCAGGCACACATCTGCTTCTGATTTAACGTGCTAGCGCTCTGACCCTTTTATTTCCACTCCCAAAGTCCTCCCTTCGGTGGCTTTCTCTCTGAGGGCGAGAGGAGAGAAGCAAAGGGGGAGCTGGATCCCCATCCTTGGCCCCCTGCTTTTTGTTGGAGCATCCCCACCCCAAAAAAACGTATTTTATTTTATTTTGGAGCCGTGTTTTTGCGCAAGCTGGTGACAGCCTTACCCGGATCCGCGTCCAAGTCCCTCGCAATCCTGTCCACTCTGGAGGGACACCAGCCAAACCAGTTTTCCATGGTTAAGCTGGGCACATTTTTCCACCGTGGGGTTTTTTTTTCTTTTCTTTTTTTTTTTTTTGTCAGGAAGCAAACCCACCCAATGTGTGCGCGCCGTTCAATAGGAGCCTTTTTTTTTTTTAATTTCTTTTCCTTTTTCTGGCTCCGGAGAAATGCGAGAGGGAGCGAAGGGGCCTGCCTGTTCTCCCAGGAGAGCTCAGAATGGGAGGAAATGGCTTTTTTTTGCTATTTTTAAGGCCGTGCTGGAAAGAGGTACCCACCACCAATAGGCCCATGGTGTTATAATGTTCCACACCGATAGGGATGTATCATTTATATATATATATCTTCTATATAGGCCCCTATACAGTGACTGAGCAGCTTGCACAGGGGGAAAGGTGGTGGTGGAGGAGAGCGGCTGCAAACACACAGGCAGAAAAGCCCCCAACAATGTCACGTACCTCGCGGAGCCTCCTCCAGGTCACGTCAGAGATGCTGGAGGGACCAGGAACCTCATGTTCAGCCAGGCCAGCTCCATCGTGGGTGCATCTCTGGTGGGGATTATCCTCTCTCTTTTTGTTTTTCCCCTTCTTTTTTGGTTCTTGGGTTGGTGGTTTTTTTTTTTTTGCAGAACACGGCGTGGGAGGGGGACCGCGTGGCTTGAAGTGGGAGTGAATTTCTGTGAGAGCGGGGTGGTTGCACAGGATGGCTGGAAACTCTTCTGTTTCGCTTGACATATTCCCCCTCCCATGGGGTTTCGACACGCACACAAACACAGATTCATAACGTGTATGTATGTGTGTTCATATAGATACATAGAGAGGGGAGATACTCAGCCAGGATTGTTTCCTATACCAGTGACACTGTGTGTAGAAGTCCCTAAATGCTGGACCATGGCCAGGAGAGCATCAAAGCTAATGCAGAGTCATGTAGAGAGGAACCACTGAGGGTTTGCAAGGAAAAAAAACCATAATCAACTGGATATTGAGCACCTCCAGCCTTGCAGCATCTCCCAAAACCTCAGCAGAGACGAGCAGAAGGGACTTGGTGCCCAAAGCACCATCCCTTGAGCTCCAGACCTCCAAGGAGCTGCTTGGATGGGTGTGGACATAGCTACAAGGAAACGCTGTGGTCAGATGTGACCACCCTATAAAGTCCCCTCCCGCGGTACCTGCCTAGACACTGCAGTTAATTAATTTGCCTCTGCTTTTTGCATAAATGTAGCCTTCAAAACACCATCTGGAGCCAGGCTGTGCCTTCGATGTAACTCCAGTAATTGTTTATGTTTATTTGGCCATTTATCACTGGGATCCCCCTTGGTCAAAACCTGCTCAGCACATCAGATGGGACTTGTCATGCGGCATGCAGACTTCATCAAGCTGCCACCCAGAAGTGATCCAGAGCTCCTGATTTTGGAGATTTATGTAAACTCTAAAACGGGGAAGTGTGCTGGGTAATTTAAAGAAGCCGGAAAAAAGAAACCGAAGTGAAAACACGGCCCTTCAATTATAGGAAGCACTGAACTCTACTCTGGCCCTGCCAGAGCTCCTGTTTGCGTTTATCTGGGGCCCAAGAACTGGTTTTAAGGAAATAAGAGAACCATGGGGCTTGGTCCTGGTGGTTTGACGGCATTTTGCTAGCGTCAGTCCCACAGTGTGGAGCTGCTGGGTGGCAGGTCCCTGGGGGCTTGCCCAGAGGCAACGCGTTGATCCACCAAACTTCATACCGGAGTCTAGGAGCTCGTTATAAAATGATGTGGGAGACCTTAGGGTAGATCTAAGGGGATGCTTTTTGGATACCTGGTGCCTGCCATGATGAGCGACCAGGGAGACAGGAGAGGAGCTCAACTTGTAGCATCAGATGCCAATAGAGGGGCCAACTTGAGCACCAAGCCCATAGAGGAGCTGAGGCCAGGAAAAACGGCCTTAACTTAAATACTCCGTGGGCTGGGGTTGGGTCCTGGTGGTCATGGAGCAGCGGCAAATTCCCATTACAACCAGTTCAGCTCACTGGGGGAGGATTTGATTGCTAATTTGCAATTCTGCCAGATTGTTTCTGTACATGAACAAAGTTGTTGAAGCGCGAGGTGCCCGGTGTAGGCTCTCGGTAGCTGGAGGTAACCTACAGGGAGAGATTTCTTGAGAGATGCGTAATATTTGCTGCAATGTATAAATAGCCTTTAAAAATTCCTGAGGATGGATTCACAAAGGGCACAGGAGACGCTTGTGCCTCCAAACCTCAGCAAGCGAACGAGCGTCTTCTTAAGCAAATAGTCCTCATGGTACTTCCCAAAGTGATGTCATATCAGAAATACAGTGGATCTCCACATATGGATGTGCCCCGGGTCTGCTTGGCCGGCTAAATTTCTGCATGAATTACAGAAGCTGGGAAGAGTGGTTGTCACCCACCTCTGCAGCCACCTGCGGGGCTTTCTCCCCATCCTTGCTAACAGTGAGCATCTTCCACAGCCAATGTGACCCTCTTTCCATCCTTCCTCACCAAAGCATCACTTTGGAAACCCCTGCCCTTTTCTGCTTTGTCCACATCTGAGCAAAATCCATGGATTTTTTGAGGAGGGATCCTCAGTTTTGGGTGGTTGAGCTTATTGCATACCTCTTAAGAACCAAACACCCTCAACTTTCCCGGCTCAACCCTGTTCTCCCCAAGCAAGACTGGTCCCAAGGGGAAGGCTGATTTCGGTTATTAGAGGCTGGGGCGGGTGCCCAGCCCGGCAATAAAACCCTGGTGCTGCTGCTAGCAAGCCGGTTCCCTCCCACAGCATCATCTTTGGGTCTGCAAAGCGGCTCATCTCCTTTCAAAACCCGATGCTTTCCTCGCGAGGGAGGCCATGGTTGGTGTCACCGCGTTTTCCTCATCATTTCGGGCATCTCGCAGGGAAGGGATTGAAAGGCGAGGAGTGCTCTCTGCCCCACCTTCCCGCCGGAGGGGAGAAACACCAGGTACTGGGGTGGGTGGTTTAATAACTTGTTCTTCTGGAGACAAGATGTTCGGAGGGGAGTTGTGCTTAAAGTAGTATTTGCCTTTTTTGGGTTTTACATCTTCCTTTATATTTTTTTTTTTAAATAAAAGAGAAAAAAACCCCACCTCTCTGCTTGCCTTTCAAATAGGCTTTGAGGGATCCCAGCTCCTTCTTGGTAGGAAAGAAGAGGTGCCTTCCAAATCGGAGTCAAGCGCTTGGCCAAGGCAATTGTGTCATCCCCATGGGGCCAGCTAAGGGTGGGGTGTCAACGACGGTGGCTCCACTCGGGGACACTTGCACAAGGGACTTGCTCAAGGTCATGGAGCAATCAGCAGATTTGGGAACCGAGCCCCAGCATCTCTACTCCCCCAAAATAACAAGGAGCAGGAGCTATCAATCACTGGTCAGTGTGTCCCATAGGGGAAGCAGCTGTAGTAATTTGGCAGATTAGGGTAATCTCACATGCACATCTTAATTGCCTCATTACGAAAAGGCACAAATAAACCTGGGGGAAAAAAGAAACCCCAACGCCTATATTTATGGGCTGACGGATGTAGATCTGCATACATGGGACTGTGGGTAGATGCAGAGGGACAGCAGCCAGACCACCCTGGGTGGGAAAGAGGACCAGGTAGGGAAGCAGCAGAACCGAAGCGTCGATCCCCTCTAGATGCTGAGTGTCCAGGACAGGGAAGGAGTTGGTGGTAGGAGATAAATTGGGGCGGGGAAAGCTGTTGAGACCTTCTGGTGATGCCCTCTCCTGCTGCAGGCTGGGGTGGCCAGGGATGCTCAGCTCCCCAAATCCAGGTCCGGCCTCCTCGGGTATGTTTTGCTGGGTAGCCTCGTGCTTCAGATGCAGAGCTCGAATCCCTCCTGGGGCTTTGTGCCCACAGGGACCGAGCGTGGGGCATGCTGTGTTGGAGTGGTGGCATCCGGCTGTGGGGGGATGCTCAACCCGGAGCCTTGCCCCTGGGCTCACACCCCAAACCCTGCTCCGTGCAGGGAAGCGAAGAATTGGAGGCACCATTTGTTTTGCCTGGAAAAATGTCATTTTGACACCGGTGTCAGGCAGAGATCAGCCGGAGCCTCGGGCTCCTTCCTCCGTCGCACTGAATGCAGAATGAGCACGGCATGGAGGGGGGCAGCTGCTTCACGCTCCCCGGCTTTCCCCAGGGCCCCCCGGTATCTACAGGGTGGCCATCCCGGGAAGAGTGAATATAGGCACACCGAAAACAAGCGTAGTCAGGAGCCAGCACCTTCCCGTGGGAGAATCATAGCAGAGAGAAGGCCAAGCCATGCACCGGTAAGAGGAGATGCTCCGAGAATCTCTATAGAAATATTAAAATGGGAACATATAGAAATATTAGTATATAAATATTAAATTTTTTAATATAAAAATATATTAAAAAAATATAGAGAGCCTGGGCTCTTCCTGGCAGCCTTCATCTCCTCCTAGGACCTGGCTTCGCAGGGCGTTGTCGCCAGAGCTGAGGAAGGCGATGGGAGAGGGAAGTGCCGATGAGGAGCCCTCACAGGTGTCCTGCTCCTGGCTTTGAGCAATGTGGAGACCCAGGGAGATGATCCTGTCCTACCTCAGGGCTGGGACATCTTTCCCAGGGCTCCTCTGAGCTGTGGTGGTCCTCCATTTCCACTCATACAAATGAATATAGGCAATATTAGTTTATTTTTATCTATTTTCTACACATATATCTCTATAATGTATTGTGTATACTTTTCTTTTTTGCATATCTCAACGAGCATGTCACATCTCTGATATTTCAGTTTTATATTATCATTTTGCAGAGGTTATATTAAACCAAAGGAGGCCTGAAGTTAAAAGCAGATCTAAGAATAAAGCCATCAAAAAATAAAAAATAGAAGGGGCTTTGGAGCAGCAGGGTGCTCTGGATGAGCTTTGGGTCACCCGAGGGGTGTGTATAGTGAGTGCTATATAATAATTTATAATATTGCTGCCATCCCTGGCTTGTGTCGGGGTTGCATCACCCACGTTCAGGCAGGCAGTGAGGTGAGACCTCGGCATCACGGCTGAGCCTCCTACCTGCACCTCCATCAAGCTGGTACGGCGGTGACCAGCCCGAGCCGGCGAAGCACCACCCTTCCCAAAACCAGATGGATTTTCACCCAAAAAGGAGACAAAGCTCCCCCCAAGCCCCCTTTTTTCCTGTTGCAGCCGCTTAAATGAGCAGGGGGAAGCATCCCGTATCCCAACAGCATCTCCCAGGATCGTTCTGTGATAAATGGGCCTTTTCACGGCAAGAAAGTAATGAATGAGTTTTCAGCAGGCCCATAAACGCAGTGTTTCAGGACGTCATCTGCAGAATCTGGTGATTTTAGGTGCCCTCCACCCTTTCCCCCCTGCCCCACGCACCCTGGTTTATTTTAACAATGCTGTAATTTTCTGTTATAAAATGGGGTTTTTTTTCCCGTTTAACTCCACGGAGCCCTGTCAGCATCTGCACGCGCCTGTGACATTTGTCACCATCCGATGCTATTTTTAGGTGGGTTATTCTGGAGGACCCCGCCCTTGGCTTGGGGAGGGGTGGAGGGAGAGGAGGGAGGGGGAGGAAGGAAAACCTCAGCCTCAGCACGCTTCCAGCCTCTCTGGCCATCGACCTCCGCGGGGGCATGGGAACCATAAGGTCATTTCTCAGCCTCGCCGAGCTCCGGAGCTGTCAAACCACCCTGCCAGTTAAAAAAATGCAGATGTATGCAAATGAGTGGGCTGTTTCTCATCTGCTTCCCCCCCCCCCCCATTTAAATGACATGAATCACCTTCAGTTTTGCCAGCACCCTGTGAAGTTGCCGGCTTGCCTAAGTGCTTTGGTGAACAGAACTGTGTCTTGAGAGGAACAGGAGGGGAAAAGAAAGGAAAAAGGGTTCGTTTCCATCAAAAGGAGTTTAAAATCACGTACCCCCTGATCTCCTAATTCAATTTTTTTTTCTTGCTTTCTTGCTGCCGAGTGAATATTCCACGAATTAGAGAGGACGCGGTTGAGTGTCCAGGGAAAAACCTCTACAAAAACAACTGCCGTGGTAGTCTGATGTTCTGCATTTCTCATCTTTTGTACTTAGGGTGATCTGGCAATAAAAGATCAAAATAGATCCGTCGGAAGACGCGTTCCTTCACGCAAGGAGCTCCTTCAACACTACTGCTCCTTCCAGACAAAAATAAAAGGGCCGAAGAGAAACACCGCGATCGAAATTTAATTGCTCACGCTTATTCTTAAGGACACAAAGCCCTAAAAGGGAGGTCGTCGCTTCCTCCCTCTATTTATTATCTTCCTCCTTCCATTTATGATCTTAGCAGCCCCTTGAAGAACACATCGTATCCACTTTCATTTGTTGGCGATTTTCGAGGAGGATTTGATACGGAGCCGACCGGGCTGGTAGAACAGCGCAGCTAGTTAACGTGGTTAAGCGCAGCACGCTGTAATGAATCAATTTGTTACAGACAACAGACATAATTAGCATGGCGCTAACGAGCACGCCGGGGGATGCAGGGCTGCAGCGTCGTTCCTTGGCCGAAGATGTCGGTGGCTGGAGCTGAGGGGGGCTCGGAGGGGTGTGATTCCCAGTTTTTCTCCCCATCTCTGGGCATGGGGAGGTGGCTGGAGAGGGCTTCCCATGGTGAGGGTTGCCCTTCAGCCCCCCCGTGAGGCTTCACCAGCTCAGGGATGGCTTGTCCCTCATCCTGGCGTTGCTCCCACCGGGCTGATGGTCCGTAACCCTTCCCCGGGATGTGTTCCATCTAGGTTGCACCGTCTTCCCGAGGCCTTCGCTCGCCGGCTCCCACGCGGCGAGGTTCGGTAGCGCTGATTAGGTGTGGGGGAGATATCTGCAAGGTCTGGGTTGGAGATTGACCCTGCAGAGGGTGAAGAAGGGAGACGGCATTCCTCTTCCCATGGGAACGTTTGCTGCAGAGTCTGATCCCTTCTGCGGCTCCCCAGCCTCCCCCAGGGGTCACTGGTTTGCTGGCCAAGGTGAGGCAAGGATTTCCCTGGACAACGTCCATCACACCAGGCTCTTTCCATCCCCGAGGGCTGGAGGCAGGTGGTAGGGTAGGAGCCAGCCCCACACCATGATATAGACCAGGTCTCCACAATGGAGGTTTGGAGTCAGCGTGGCCAGAAACCGAGTAGGGAAGGACACCTAGGACATGGTGATGGATCCCAGAAGAGACACGGAGGTGGCACGGGGTGGGACTGGGAACCTGCCAGAGATGCAGAGGGTGAGGCTGGGAACCTGCATGATGGTCTTAGCCTTGCAAAAGGGGCCAGAGTGGGCCCTGGGTGTACCCTGGGCTCTCTTGGAGATGAACCGCTCGGCTGTGAGCTGTCTACCTGCAGCAGGGCCATAAGCCGGGGCTCACAGAGGTGACACTGCTCTGTGTCCTGGGGGTTTCCAAACGGTTAGTGTATTCAAAGTTATTCTGGCTGTTTGATGTCTTCTGTGTGCAATGGGATTAATGTATTTGTCGCCTGCTGGAGGAAGTCGCTCTTCTTTCCTGGGATTTGTCATGTGGAAGGACCGCAGGAGCCATATGAAAAAGGAAACATCTTACAGATAAACAAAAAGGAAAAAAAAAAAAAAAAAAAGCAGGTTTTCCTTTTGGGTGTGGGCTTTTTGCTTCCGAATTTCCCTTTGAAGCTGGAGCTGCTTTGCCAGGGGAAGGTGTCTGCCAGATGCGCAGGGCATTTGATACTGTGCTAACAAGTCCAAACGGGATGGGGAACGGAGCAAGCTCAGCTCATGGGTGAAGACAGCAGACAGCCATCTGCCTCTGGCCAAGCCCTTGCTCCCTGGTTGGCTTCCTGGTTGACTTTCTCTAAGTGTTTAGGTACACTGACACACAGCTCCTTGCTTGCCTCCTCCATTCCCAGATCCCTCAGGAAGACACTCGTACAGAATCACAGAATGGTTTGGGTGGGAAGGGACCTTTGAAGGCCATCTAGTCTAACCCCCCTGCCATGAGCAGGGACATCTTCAACCAGATTAGGTTGCTCAGAGCCCCACCCAACCCAACCTTGAATGTTTTCAGGGATGGGGCATCCTCTCTGGGCAACCCTGTGCGGGTTGTCCACATGCTGACGTGACACGGGATAACTTCCAGGCATGAAGCAGCAGCAGGACACAGAACTGGAGACCCATGAGGACTGCTCTCCTGCTGCAGCAAACAGCCATGACCAGCAGTCCCTCCAATTTGGGACGTCGAGTTGTACCAGTCCCAAAACCTATTGCATAGATGAGATGGGCACTCCCTGGTTTGTCTTGCTTAAGCGTTGTAGAGCGTCACCCTTCCCCCACATAGTTCCTGACAGGGCAAATCCAACATGTGCCTGGAAAGATGTTGGCTCTGGGAGGATGTGGAAGAAATGTGACGGGGAGGGAATCGTTGCACAGGGTTCCTGGGGGAGGGATGTAAAAGAGCAGAGGGAGCTGTGGTGGTTGGGAAAAGGTGAATAGGGTAGGAACCGAGAAGAGAAGGATGGAGGCAAAGAAGGAGACTAAGAGATGTGGAGGGAAGCAGAGGTTAAAGCACAGAGGACCTGGAAGGAGTTAAAGGTGACATGGAGATGCACTGGGACAGTGCAAGCAGGAGGTGATTACAGAGGTCCAAGTTGGTTTGGGGGGAGGACGACACTGAGAGAAGGCAGGGTCATTTTGATGTTACTGATTGGAAACACCCTGCTAATTCCCTGCTGTCTGTGTTTTGTCCTAGGGCAGTAAATGAGAATATGGCCAATGGCATTGAAGATCTTATCGGGATCCCATTCCCGAACCACAGCAGTGAAGTCTTATGTGGTTTAAATGAGCAGCGGCATGACGGTCTGCTCTGCGATGTCATCCTCATTGTACAGGACCAGGAGTACCGGACCCATCGGTCCGTCCTTGCTGCCTGCAGCAAGTACTTCAAAAAACTCTTCACTACTGGCACTTTAACAGACCAGCCCTATGTTTACGAGATTGACTTTGTCAAGCCTGAAGCACTTTCTGCCATCCTTGAGTTTGCCTACACCTCAACCCTCACCATCACCACCTCAAACGTCAAGCACATCCTCAGTGCTGCCAAGATGCTGGAGATCCAGTGCATTATCAATGTATGCCTTGAAATCATGGAGCCAGACAGAGAGGCGGAAGAGGAAGATGACAAAGAGGACGAAGACGATGACGAAGACGAAGATGAAGACGAGGAGGAAGAGGAGGAGGAGGAGGAAGTGGAAGATTTTGTCAATCAGGAGAACCTAACCGATGTCCAAGAAGTAAGCTGTCACCAAAGCCCTTCTAAGTCTGACCTTACCGAAGAAGCATATACAGAAGCACCTAAAGACTTTCCAAATCACTACCCAGCCAATAACTCCTCCGGACACTTGGGCATGATACGAGACTTCTCCATCGAGTCCTTGCTAAGGGAAAACTTGTACCCTAAGGCGAACATCCCAGAGAGGAGGCCGGCTCTCTCTCCTTTCACCCCTACCTTCTTCCCCCATCTATGGAATGGCGACTTCAGCTCCTTCTCCCAGCTCGAGGAGCCACAAGTCGACAACGGCCCCTTGGATCTGGTGATCAAAAAGAAGAAGATCAAGGAAGAGGAGGAGAAGGAAGACCTGCCTCCGCCTCCTTTCCCTAATGACTTCTTCAAGGACATGTTTACCAACACCCCAGCAGCTCCCTTAGGGCATATTAAGGCAGAGACTGACTATAGCGCTTATCTCAATTTCCTAAGCGCTACCCAGTTTGGAGGAGTTTTTCCCCCGTGGCCCCTGGAAGAAGAGAGGAAGATAAAGCCCAAGGCGTCCCAGCAATGTCCCATCTGTAACAAAGTCATCATGGGAGCCGGCAAGCTGCCCAGGCACATGAGGACCCACACGGGAGAGAAGCCGTATATGTGCAATATCTGTGAAGTCCGCTTTACCAGGTGTGCGTTGGTGACCTCTGCCGTCTGCGGGGAGGGGGGTGGTGGTGGTTGGAGGGGCCACGTTGTGACCCATGGCTGATTCCTAAGCCCCCCAAAAAAAGAAAAGTAGCAAAGAAAGCTGGTTATGATCTCTATCCCTTCAGTAAAAAAGAAGGAGGAAGGGAGGGTGGAGGAAGAAAACGAACCTATTGATTTTGGTGGGTTGTGGGGTCACTGGAGCCATCCATTCGCCGGACGAAAGCTTAAATAAGTAACAGGGTATTTTCAACCCCACCATAGTTCACCACAGCTGGACCAGAGGGAGCTGGAAAACAGATGGTTGAACAGCCAGGGAGGCTTCATCTCTGACGTGCTGGGAGATGCGTTGAGTTGGGAGGGCCGTTTAGCTGCGGGATGTAATTAGTCTGGGTTTGCACATTTTGGCATCAGCGTAGACCACAACCGAGCTGCACATGTTTGGACATGACAGTGCTTGGGCTTTCTGAGGCTGGAGCCGTCCTAATTATTATACATTAGTAGCGGGGTGGGTGTCGGTCTCTTTTCCCAAGAAGCAAGTGGCAGGGCGAGAGGAAACGACCTCAGGTTGCGCCAGGGGAGGTTTAGGTTGGGTATTAGGAAATATTTCTTCAGCGAAAGGGTTGTCAAGCACCGGACCAGGCTGCCCGGGGAAGTGGTGGAGTCCCCACCCCTGGAGGTGTTTAGAAGACGTATAGATGTGGCGCTTAGGGACGTGGTTTAGTGGTGGACTTGGCTGTGTGAGGTTAATGGTTGGACTCAGCCTTAAAGGTCTTTTCCAGCCTTAATGATTCTATGATTTATCGCCCCAAATGTTGGCTGCCCAAGAACCTGGCACCTCGCCTCCCTCCATGGTCAGCAGAAAGAGATGAGCACCCTCAGAGAGGCAGATGAGGCAGGGGGATGAGCGAAGGTGTCCTCCCTGACCACAAAGACGAGCTGCAGGGCTTAGCTTAGGGCACCCAACTTCTAAGTATCTCCAGTTAGGTGAGACCAGCCCCAAGCTGGGCTGCTCCCAGGCGGGCATCACTGGCCAGATCCACCCCTTGTGCCAGTTCCCAGCCTTTGCACCTCTCTTCACCCCAGCAGACCCCTCAATGGCAATAAATAGGAGCGGGCTACGCAAATCTAATCCTACAGCTTGCAACCCTGCTCTGAAAGAGCTGGGTGAATTTAATCGGTGAGCAGAGACAAATAGATTCCTGGACCTGCTCTTGCTGGGTATAATTAATATCTAATGAGTACAATCTTTACCATAATAATAAAGCTTTCTGACAAGTATTTCAGCTCCTGGCTGCGTGTGAGAGAGAGAGACAGAAAGCCCCATAGGGCTGGGGCGAGGAAACCGGAGGAAAATCATGCGTGGGGTAGGCAAAGGCGAGCTCCTGACAATGGCCGGACACCTGGGGTGCTCCCGCGTTCAGCCCGTCTTTTCTTCCCCCGTCCCCATGATAATATTCAAGCAGAAGTTATGCAGATGACGAGGATTCGACCTGAAAATAAATCGCCGTGCTCCGCTCCATCAGCGCAGCGGACACCGTGTTATAATGCGGGAGGCATCGTGCCTCGGGCGGGCGTACGCGAGGCGAGCCGGCTCACCCCGCTGTTTGCAGGGGAAGAGCCACTGCCCGCCGCTAATTCCTGCCTGCGGGAATTCGGATCCGGCTCCTGCCGGTGCTGCGTCCCCAGGGTCGCGCTGGGCCGTCACCTCCGGACGAGGCGAGGTTTGCTGGGAGGAGCGGGGTGGGTTCAGCTGGGTGAGCGGGGCTGCGTCCCCCGGGCTGGGGGGCCAGCCCCATCCCGCCGTCGCCTGGGTGCGATGCTGCGGGTGCTGATTGCCGGCGAGGAGAGAGCGCGACTTGACGCGTCACCGACACCGTCCCCGCGATGGGATAACGGAGCTGAGCCATCCCAGGCGGCTCCCAGAGTCCTTTACCAGCAAGGGCAGCGCCGTTGGCTTCATATGGGGAAACTGAGGCACGGAGGGATGTTGGTACCGAGTCACAGTCACCGCGACGGTTGGTAGGAGGGTTCAGATGGGAATCCAGGTATCCTGACTTCTCACCCAGACGGGTTAAATCAGCGTCTTGGAGGTTAAAAACTCCGCGCAGAGATGGTCTAGCGCGGCCCACTGAACGCAGCGTTAAAGCCGACAGCTTCTACTTCCCCCCCCATACGCTCAGCAGCTTCTAAAAATACAAAGCGTAGGGGCAGGGGGACTTTAACCCGAGAAAATAATCAATCACGAGGAAAATTGGGACTAACCCGACGGCGCGGTCTCCCATCATCGTTCACGCAAACGAAGCCGTTTGGGTCACCCCACACAGAGCTGAAGGCTGGAGGGTTGTTTGGTTTTTTTTTTCCTTCTTCAGCACCCGGAGCGAAGTGGAAATTTCAAAACTTTGGTTTATTTTTCGGATGTATTTGGAAGCATTTCGAATGGCGCGCGGCTGTTTGTTTTGTTTGGGGGCGGGCTGGTTTTTTTTTCTTTTTAGCCATTTTGAGCATCGCTCTGAGAGCTCTCCTTCAGGGGAAAGCGTCTTCGAGCAAAGCGGGGCGGTTTGAGACGTAGACAGAGATTTCCGCCGGGCTCTCCCACAACGCCGCCGCTTGCGCCGAACGTTTTGCTCTCACGGAGGGGTGGAATCTCGCGCTTCCCGAAAGCGGTGAACTCGCACCCACGGCCGCGTCGCCGGGGAGATGCAAACCCCCCACCCCCCCACCCCGGGGTCCCGGGGAAGGAGGGCGCGGGGGAGCTGAATGAATCACCCCTTGGCGTTATTTCTGCGCTCGAGGAACAGCGAGGAACCCCTGTGTCCATCTGCGTCCGACTCCGCTGCCCGTTAGCCGTTTGGGGATGAAATTTTTGCTGGGGGAAACAGAGAAAAGGTATTTTCCTGGGTGGCGAGTTGCCCGACCTCCCCGTCCGATCCCTCCCCCTTCGTGTCGGTGGGACCCCGCGTCCCACGCGAGGACCCCGCGCGCACCCGGACCTGCCCCTCCCGACTCCCGGGGAAATCTGATCGCAGGAAGCAGGACTTCATTTAATAGCTCATTAATTTTTTTCCTTAAACAAAGGCCGCTCGGCTTCTAAGTCTGCTGGTTTACCCTGCTTAAACGCTGGAGAAAACTGCAAATCTTTCAGCTTTTCCACCAAGACAACCCCGGAGTGCTCAAGGAGAAACTGTTCCAGCCAGAAAGGTTAACATTATTTGTTCCTATTATTTGTGTTGTGACAGCTCGCCGAGCCCTAATCGCTCTCCTAATGCAATTGCATTAAGGTTATTCACACACACGGAGCGCGGTTCTCCTTCGGAGAGCCTGCGACTCGAGCTCCCATCTCGCCCAGCCTGTGTTTCCCATGCCGCATCCTCCCCTGGGTGCTTCGCCGCAGCCGGAGCATCTCACCACCCCCCCAACCTCCGAGCTTCTCCAGGTAGAGCCATAAAACCTCTCTTCCATCCCACGGAGACGCTGCCGGGGCCGGCAGGATTGAGTTTCTCCCCCCGTCTGCCGCCGGAGATGGGTAATAGCCTGAAAAAAAAGCTCTGCCTGTATTTACATTATACAATCCTGGCACGCCGCGTGTTTATTAGGAAAAGCGATCCTGCTAGGTTAAACATTACATATATAGGTTTAAATCACATTAGAGGTGGGGCTGGTAGCTCTGCTTTTTATTAATGTCTCCCAGCGCTTCGCGTCACGAGCCCCTGCGTCCGTCTGCTTCCGACTCCACTGCCCGTTAGCCGTTTGGGGATGAGATTTTTCCACGCCGCTTTGTCTTCGGCACTCGCAGGGTCGGGGCGGGGGGGAAACGTGCTCTTGTGCCAATCTTGGGATAGCAGCAGCTTTGGAAATTTCAGAGCGGGAAGCTGGGATGCGGCCCTGGGAATGGCTGCCGGTCACGCCACCGAAAACTTTTTCAAGACGCCCGCGGGCAGGGCGGCAGAAATCACAGAATCACAGAATGGTGGGGGTTGGAAGGGCCCTCTGTGGGTCACCCAGTCCAACCCCCTGCCGAAGCAGGGTCACCTACAGCAGGCTGCACAGGACCTTGTCCAGCCGGGGCCTGAATATCTCCAGAGAAGGAGACTCCACAGCCTCCCTGGGCAGCCTGGGCCAGGGCTCCGTCACCCTCAGAGGGAAGAAGTTCTTCCTCATCTTCAGCTGGAGCTTCCTCTGCTTCAGTTTGTGCCCGTTGCCCCTTGTCCTGTCGCTGGGCACCACTGAAAAGAGTCTGGCCCCGTCCTCCTGACACCCACCCTGCAGATATTTAGAGGCATTTCTAAGGTCCCCTCTCAGCCTTCTCTTCTCCAGGCTGAACAAGCCCAGCTCCCTCAGCCTCTCCTCGTAGGAGAGCAGTGCCTTGCAAGTTTTGAGGGCTTGACCTGCCAGCATAAACAGATTTTTTGGGTGGTTTTGCCTTTTTTTTTTTGTGCTTTTTGGGATGTGTTTTGCTTTTTTTTTTTTGCTTTTTGGAGTGTTTTTTGCTTTTTTTTTTCTTTTTGGGGTGTTTTTTGCTTTTTCTCCTTTTTTTTTGCATGCTCATGTGTTGTATATATATAATAATGATGTGACTCCATATCTACTCCGTGTTCTTAACCACACTGCTGACGTCTTGGAGGGATAGCACTGAAAGCGTTTCGGGAGACAAGACAGATTCTCCTGCTTTGCTCTTTACTTACTTGACCTCCGCTGGTGCAACCTCGGCTCGCTTCGGCTACAGTCAGCTTCGCCTTGTACACACCTCCGCTGTGGTTTTTGTAGACGGCAGGAGGAGATGCTTATTCGTTGGGGGGAAAAGAGAAAAAAAAATAGGGATTGGACTGCCATCTTGGGAAAATATTCTTGCTGCTTTTTAGTTCCCCTTAAAAATTAAAAAAAAAACAACTATATTTGTACAAAAGCGCTGTGGGGATGGGAGGATGCTGTTCGGTGGCTGTCGATAAGATCCTTGTCCCGAGCGTGGGTGAGGCTGGATGCGCGCTGGCCTTGGAGGAGCTGGCAGGGACGGGCACCTCTGCCTGCCTCACCCTGCACCGTGCTCCAGCTCCAAGCCCAAGCTCCTGAGACACCCAGTGGTCAACACAAGGATAAAAGGAGAGGAAAACCAGCTCCGAGGGGGGACTTGGTTTAAGCAGTGTTGCCCCACATTGCCAGGCTCTCGAAACTCAGCCAATTTCCTAATTTGCAGGCAGGAACACAGCTGTACGTGTTTAGATACTCCCATATGTTTTGGGGGTTCATTCCAGAGGGGTTTTCTCCTCCAGTTTAGCTGTTTTGAACTCTTTGGGATGGGCTGCAAACTGCTGACGTGGAGGGCTGGGTCTGTGCGGTGTTTAGGTGCTGTCACCGAGGGAAGGAGGAGGCGGATGCGAACGCCAGCCTTATGCGAGAGCATCCAGACATGGGGGCAAGGCCCCAGGTGAGCTCCTCACCTTCCCATAGAATCACGGAATGGTTTGGGTTGGAAGGGACCTTTGAAGGCCGTCTAGTCCAACACCCCTGCCATGAGCAGGGACATCTTCACCCAGATCAGGTTGCTCAGAGCTCCATCCAACCTGGCCTGGGATATTTCCAGGGATGGGGCATCGACCACCTCTTTGGACAACAATTTCTTCCTTATATCCAGACTGAATCTCCCCTCTTTTAGTTTAAAGCTATCACCCCTTGTCCTATCACAACAGGCTCTACTAGAAAGCCTGTCCCCATCTTTCTTCTGAGCCCCCTGTAAGTACTGGCAGGCTGCTCCAAGGTCTACCTGGAACCTTCTCTTCTCCAGGCTGAACAGCCCCAGCTCTCTCATCACCCTTCCCTCTCCTGACCCAAGGGGCAATCCCGACCGCGTCCTCCCAGCCCACGCCGCCTGACCGAGCACCTTTTCTTTTGCAGGCAGGACAAGCTCAAAATCCACATGCGGAAGCACACGGGGGAGCGGCCGTACCTGTGCATCCACTGCAACGCCAAATTCGTGCACAACTACGACCTGAAGAACCACATGCGCATCCACACGGGCGTCCGGCCCTACCAGTGCGAGTTCTGCTACAAGAGCTTCACCCGCTCCGACCACCTCCATCGCCACATCAAACGCCAGAGCTGCCGGATCACGCGGCCCCGGCGAGGACGCAAGCCGGCAGCGTGGAGGGCGGCCGGCTTGCTCTTCACTCCCGGTGGCCCACCAGTGGAGAAGAGCTTCATGATGCCGCCGACGTTGGAGGAGATGAGCGGCCACCTCGGCGGCGCGGCCATGTGCCTTCCTGGCCCCAGCCCCAAGCACTTTCTGGGCGGGGCCAAGACCGCCTTCAGCCTGCAAGAGCTGGAGAGCCAGTTTGAAGAAACCCAGATGAAGCTCTTCAGGCGAGCCCAGCTGGACATGGAGAGGAACGCGGGCATCTTCGCCTTCGCCTTGGGCCATAACGAAAACCTTGCTGCCCAACCCTTCTTCCCCCTTCCCGATCCTTGGAGCACAGGCTTCAGCGGCTTGGCGGGGCTTGGCCACGTGGCTCCCATCTCGGAGGCGAGCAACTAAACCCACACCTGGTCCCACCATGGCTCCAGTCCCTTCCCAACAGGGTGATTGGCTCCCTTGGGGTCCCTGCCTGCCCTTTCGCATCATCTGGCTCCCGAGAAGCTCTTTGTCCCCTCGCCGCCATGGCCTGCATGGGGCTTGGGGTACAGGGCCATCCCCGGGGCGAGCGGGTGGGTGCACCCCATGGCCACCGGCACTTTAGACTCTGCGATGCACTTGGCTCTGGGGCTGCGGGGCACTCGCTGCCCCGTCCAGCTGCCCACCGCTCACGGCTCCG
This sequence comes from Opisthocomus hoazin, assembly GCF_030867145.1. Classification (NCBI taxonomy): domain Eukaryota; kingdom Metazoa; phylum Chordata; class Aves; order Opisthocomiformes; family Opisthocomidae; genus Opisthocomus; species Opisthocomus hoazin. The sequence goes on along the minus strand of NC_134454.1, from coordinate 87,377,014 downwards.
TCCGGGAAGGCCAGGCCAGGACTGCTGCTCTCTTCAACACTCCCGAAAATGTCACTTGCCTTAGTCCAGGGCATGGCCATCACCATGAGATGGCTCTTCTTGGGGATATGTTCCCCCGTTTTCCACCCGCGGGGCCCACTGGACACCGACAAGCCGTCCAGACTTGGTTTTGCTATGTTACATTCCTTGGCCCTTTTGGTCAAAAGGACTTTTTTTCCTTTTTTCTCCTTTTTTTAATTAATCCCCATGTCTGGCAACAAATTTTATTCTCTGAGGGATAAAGGGGAGGGTCAAGCAGCCACGTTGGGAGGAGGAGGAGGATCCTAGCTGTTGCCTTTCTCAGCTGTATATCAGATTTGTGGATCTGGTGAAAGCCCTGCTGTGCAGGATGAGCTGGGACTGTAAAAAAAAAAATTCACACAAAAAAAAAAAAGAGAAAATCACTCAGGAGCAAAGCTGGGTGGAAAAGGGGATTTTTACTTATTTTGGTTCTTTGGCCATTTCCAAATTTCAGAAGGAGAACCAAAGCCCATATTTGAGTATTTTAACTTCAGCTGCTTGAAAAGGTGAAGGAAAATTTTTGGGAGGGTCAGAAATGTTTCGATCCTGGGGCGTTTTTAAACCCTTGCGTTGCGAAAATGAACCACATGGCAATTTTGAAATTAAAAGGTTGTTTCAAACCAAAGAGTCAGAATTCATCACCGCTGACTGTTCTGCAGTGTCTGGGGTTTTGTCCTAATTCCCCCTAATTCCTGGACATATTTTGATGACAAAAATTTACAAAACGCTCGAGTGTCCCCAAATCTGCAGTGTTGATGGGGAAAAAAAAAAAATGGGTGTGCAGATTTCCCTGCTGCTTGTCTCAAGGGATCTTGGTGGAAAAGAAGTCCACGAAAGATGTCTTGCAGATGAGATCGTCTACATGCACACAAGTAGAAATACCATTTCTTACCCATTTTTTGGTTCAAAACACGAGGCGGTAACGTATGATGGGGTGTTCCAAGCTGAAGGTTGCCCATGGTGACCACTGGGTCTGGGGTCCTCCCCAGCATCTCTGCAGACCCTGGGCTGGCCACCTCCTATCTAATATTTCTTCTGAGGCCAAAAAAGTGGCAGATAGGCTGGAATTGCCCCATCAGCCTCCTTCAGCCCCTAAAAACGTGAGCTGCTCTCAAGGACGAAGGCTTTTGATGGCCATCTGCTTCCGACAGCTCCTCTCGGATGTGGTGGGACCCCAGTTTCACCACCAACTGAGATCGCTTGCGGCGGGTACTCTGGGAAGCTGGTTTTACACGAAACCAGCTCTCCAAAATGTAAATGTTACAGATTAGGGCTTTTTCTGTCTTTTTTTTTTACTGATACCTTTCAATGTCAGCCGAATCAAAGGGAACGAGAGGACCGTGGGTTCATCGGTTTTTTGGTTTGCCCATCGACGGTGCCGCTCTGAAGCAGTGGCTGGATGAGGGTCTCCCCGCCGGAGCCCAGAGGGGACACAAAGGGTCCAGGATCCACAACCCCCACCATGAGGGCACGAAGGGCTTCTGCTCCCAGACCATCCGTAGCAGAACGATCCCGAGGAACTGCCCAGCACTCACATCCTTCTCCGAAAAGCAACCCACAAAGACTCCGCCTGCAACAAGTCAACGGAGAAAGAAAAAAAAGAAAAAAAAAAAACCCAAGAAAACGTCTTAAAACTGCGTCAAACTTTTTTTTTTTTTTTAAATCCGTATCAACTTCTTACGCAAGCGACGTTTTGCAGATGACCAGTTACTTCAGGTGTTTTTTTTGTCTACGATTCGGAGTCATTGTAAAGTATCCAAAGATGCTGAGTACTGTATAATCTACGAGGACTTGAAGCAAGGTGGTTTTTCCGTCTCTGTTTGTTTGTTGGGTTGGTTGGGGTTTTTTTTTTTTTTCTCCTATTTGTCTAGGGGGAGGGGATAAAAACCTTTGCAATTTTTCTATTTATAACTATTTTTATGTGATTGCTTTATGTACAAAACAATGGGAAAAAAAAATCAAAACAAAAAGGAGAGAGAAACACACACAAAAAATTTGCCTTAGTTACTCACGGGACAATCAACCTTAACTTTCACTGACGCTAGAAAGCGGATGAGAAAATAAAAAAAGGGACTAGATCCTTTGATGTATTTATTACACTATATTAATTGGTGCTCTTAAATTATTAGCAGGACTTGGTTCTTTTGCCTGTGGCCATGCTGAGAAGGCTAAGCCGCTGCAGATGCCTCCTTCCTCGGTCCGGCGCGGCCGTCCCCGTGGCCTCAGGTCTACGGGTGTTTGCCGGACACGCAAATTCGGTGCTTTCCAAAGGCACCTTTTGGAAAGCCAAAATAATCACGCATTAATTAATCTTCTAGCTGGTACGGGCTCCCCAAGGGGGTTGCGATGCTGATGATGAACGAGTTAAGGTTGATTTTCCCGCGTTGCGCTGGGTTGGGTTGGATGGAGGCGGGTGCTGGCGGCCATCACATTTTGGGGTGGGGAGGGAGGACTAGAGCAAACCCTACTTCTTCCCGTTTTGATGTTGTGCAGTGACTCCAGGCCACAGGTATCCACGTGGGATCCTGGCTAAGCATGGAGGTGCCTTCCCAGGGCTCTTCTCCCCTTCCCCAGCCAGGACGGGTGTGATGAGCACCAGGCCTCGGGCTTGAAGGACGCGGGGCTCTCTCCGAGCTCATGGTGTGGTGGCTTCTTGTTCATCTTCTCACCACAACTCCCACAGCCCGGCTGCAGCACGTACCAATGAGCACTGGGCTGCATCCCCAGCAGCGTGGGCACAGGGCGAGGGAGGGGGTTCTGCCCCTCTGCCCCGCTCTGCTGAGACCCCCCCGGGAGTCCTGCGTCCAGCTCTGGAGCCCTCAGCACAGGACAGACCTGGAGCTGGTGGAGCGGGGCCAGAGGAGGCCCCAGCAATGATCCAAGGGCTGGAACCCCTCTGCTGGGAGGAAAGGCTGGGAGAGCTGGGGCTGGTCAGCCTGGAGAAGAGAAGGCTGCAGGGAGACCTTAGAGCAGCCTTTCAGTACTTAAATGGGACTTCTAAGAAAGATGGGGACAAGCTTTTTAGCAGGGCTTGTAGTGATAGGACGAGGGGTGATGGTTTTAAACTAAAAGAGGGGAGATTAAGGCTGGATAGAAGGAAGAAATTTTTAAAGATGAGGGTGGTGAGGCACTGGCAGAGGTTGGCCAGAGAGGTGGGAGATGCCCCATCCCTGGAAACATTCAGGTTGGACGGGGCTCTGAGTGACCTGCTCAGAAGCAGTTGAAGCTGTCCCTGCTCATGGCAAGGAGTTGGCCTAGATGGCCTTCAAAGGTCCCTTCCCACCCAATCCATTCTGTGATGCTCTGATTCCAAGAATACAGCTGACACGAACCCAAGCCCTGTAATTTGTGTTGCCGCTAAGGAGTTGCAGAATTTCCTTGTTATTTTTGAAAGAGGTGCAAAACGCTGGAAAACAGGTTCCATGTAGGAACGGTGGGACTCATCCCACGTCGTTCATCCATTTGGAAGTGAAGTAAGAGACACTCTGTTCGCATTGAGACATCCACGTGTTGACACTTCGGCTTGGGCTGTCCTAACCTGCAGTGTGATTTCCAGCTTTCCTCTGAAGCCGTCCTGGCTCCAGAGGGAGACAGGTACTGCTGGAGGGTGATTCACCCCACCTACGCCGGACCTCCCAAGGGTGGGATGAATCATCTTCGACGGCACCTGTCTATCTACTACCTACAAGCGTGGTTTGGAAAAAAAACTAGTTTGGACTAAACTGCTTTCCTTTCCCATAGCTACTCTGAGATAAGGTTAACCACGGCGAGGGACGTTCCCAACGCCACAGCTCCCTCCTCTCTGCTCAGCTGATGGGGCAGTCCCTGGCAAAACCTTTCCCAGGAGGATGGGATGCTGGCATGGCCCAGGCACCACTCCCAGCTTGGTCAGTGTAACTTCTTCCCAGTCTGTTTTGACTGGGAATGCAATGGGAAATAAGGGTCCAGGTCACAGAATCACATAATGGTCGGGGTTGGAAGGGACCTCTGTGGGTCACCCAGTCCAACCCCCTGCTGAAGCAGGGTCACCCAGAGCAGGCTGCACAGGACCGCATCCAGGCGGGTCTGGAATATCTCCAGAGAAGGAGACTCCACAGCCTCCCTGGGCAGCCTGTGCCAGGGCTCTGTCACCCTCAGAGGGAAGAAGTTCTTCCTCATCTTCAGCTGGAACTTCCTCTGCTTCAGTTTGTGCCCGTTGCCCCTTGTCCTGTCGCTGGGCACCACTGAGAAGAGTCTGGCCCCATCCTCCTGACACCCACCCTGCAGATATTTGTAGGCATTTCTAAGGTCCCCTCTCAGCCTTCTCTTCTCCAGGCTGAACAAGCCCAGCTCCCTCAGCCTTTCCTCATAGGAGAGATGCTCCAGTCCCCTCCTCATCCTCATAGCCCTCCACTGGACTCTCTCCAGTAGCTCCTCATCTTTCTTGAACTGGGGAGCCCAGCACTGGACACAGGACTCCAGATGGGGCCTCACTAGGGCAGAGTAGAGGGGGAGGAGAACCTCCCTCGACCTGCTGGCCACACTCCTCCTAATGCATCCCAGGATCTCATTGGCCTGGGGACCAGGGACTTGTGCTCACTGGTCGTACGTGCTGCTGCAAGCCCAGCAAAACACCGCAGGCTCTCACAACCACCGGTTATTTTCCTTTTGTCATGCTCCCAAGGAGCGCTCCACAGCATCAGGTGCTTGGGCAGGGGTCTGGACCTGCGGGCACAGTCCAAAAATGTGGCTTGAGAAGATGGAAATACCAATCCCCCCCCCAGCGCAGACGGTTGGTTGTTGAACATCTCATCTGTGCTGAGAGCCTGCAGGACCGTGGCAGAGTCAGCATATAAACTGAGCACAGAAAATACAAAAGGAAAATTAAGCAAAGTACTTTTTAGCTATTTAAATACTTTTTTTTTTTTTTAAATCTTGTGGCTTTTAACCCCATTTTATGCTCATGTTCTGGTTTGCTTATAATGTCAAAAAAAAAAAAAAAAAACACAGAACTGCAAGGGGAGGGTGAAAAATCTGAAAATTGCTCGGAGGAGCTGTTTGCTAATCAGCCACATGGGAATCGCAGAAAGAAACCAGCTTCAGTAAATGCTTGTTAGCAGCAGCATATGGCTACGCTCCTGCTCCTGAACAGCTGCCGTTATCTGCGGGTCCATCCAGACCGTGGAGGGGGAAGCGGAGCCGGGGTGATTGCTGCGCCAGGTGTTGCTGCACGAGGAGCATCTCCTGCGGACGAGGGTGCAAGAGGCTCTTCAGTTGTGCAGGAGAACTGAAATACCAAATAAATGAAAAGAAAAAAAAAAAGGAACAAAAGAGCTTTGGGAAGCGAGAGGCTTTTCCGTTTGGTGGTCACCTGTAGAAAAAGAAAAAAGTGAATCATTTCTTAAAATGCACCCTAAAATGCTCTCGACCCGAAGGTGTGGTCCTCAGCAGGACTCCCAGTGACACCAGCAGGGCTGCAAATGCTGCCCCAGCACTGCGCTCCGCTCCTGCCCTGCCCGCGGCCCAGTGGGACCTGCCATGCTCCTCGTCCCTGGCATCCTCACACCCATTTTGGAGGGGATTAGTGCTTTATTTACAGTGACCTCAAGCTGGAAGATTGTGTGGTGGGAGAGGAAGGTTTTAAGATAAGAGAGTCAATGAAACGAGACCCCAGGCTTCTCATTTTAAGAAAATGCTGTGTTTTGCAGCAGGTCGCCCATGGGTGGGAATTTTAGGGTCTGCCGTCACCTTTTGGCACCTCTGACAGCCTGCACCTCCTTGGTCCGCACGTGACTTTCTTTCCAAGCTAAAAAAAAAGGGAAGAAATGAAAAAAAACCCCTCTTCTTCTACAACATAGACCTACTGTCCCTGCATAGCCCAAGTGAAGGCAGCCCCATCCCACCTCCCAGCCCCACCTCCAGGATCCCCACCACCCCAGCAGCAAAAGAGAAAATACCTGTGGCTTGGAAATGCCTGTTTTTGTTTTTTTTTTTCCCTTGTTTTCTTGTGTTGAACCGATGTTTTACATGACTTGCACTAATTGCTGTAGGGCAGGATACTGTTAGATTTCTTTGTTTCAGTCTCTTGTTTGGTTGCGACTCCTCTTGGCTAAGAAAACAGCGGGCCTATACACGTACCTGCTGCACATTTTACACCCCTGGAGAAAATAAACTATTACCTGAAGCAGTGAGTGGCTTCTGTATCCTTAATGCTGCTGTGGGGCTGGGGGCCAGAGACGTTGCGGCGTCAAGTGATGGTGAGATGGGTGATGGACCACATCGTGGTGGCCCTTCAGGGTGAACCTTCATATGGCATCTGGGTTGGGCTGAGGAGGAACCCCTGGCGATGTCCGACAGCCTAACGTGAAACCTGTCGGCAGGAAAAAAATAAAACCTAAAGCATAATTTTGGGGCTTTTCTCCCCGTTTCTGCTTCTCGGCTTCCTGCAGCTCCCTGGCACGCTCAAACTTGCACTGCCCTCCTGTGGTGGCCTGGTGACAGCTCCACCACCGGAACGATGCTGGGGACATCGGTGGTCCCGTACGCACATCTGGAGGTGTTTTGGGTGGCTTTGGTTGCACCAGGCCAGGCACGATCCTTCACCCCATCCCGTCATACCCAGCCGCATCTACCTGCCACGCAGAGGAAACACAAAGCTCAACCACGTCAAGACAGAGTTGAACAGTTGGACTCGATGTTCTTAAGGGTCTTCCCCAACCTAAATGATTCTATGATTCTAAGAGTTTTCTGCACCCCAATTAATCACAAGCAAATAATTAGGCCAGTGAGGTTGGGGACATCCCACCCGCAACCGTCAGCGACCTCACAAGGACCGTGATTTGGAGAAGGTTCTTCCCTGCAGCCCACCGGGCTGGACCCTCTGATGCCAAACACAGCCCCGGCTGATATTTCCCTCTTCCCCTCTTGGCACCACTAATAATATTGCCCAGTTCAGGTGAGTAGAGGGGCCAGATATAAATCATATGCAACTGTGTAAAGCCCATTTCCTTAGGAACCGAGGCTAAAAAACATAAATGCAAATACCAAGGCAGAAGCCAAACAGCAGTGCCAAGCTACAACCTCCCCTTTCTAATTGGAAGTTTTCTTTTCTTCCTTTCTTCCTGCGGCGAAGACGCCGACCGAGATGTCACAAATCTGATCGGGCTTCCTAACAGTTCACGCAGTGCCTGGAGCCTCGGGGGTCATCTTAAATTCAGGCAGCCAATTTGCAGGCAGGCGATGCAAAGCACGCAAGGCGCTGGCTGAGGTTTGAAGGCCAGACCCTGACTGTCAGCTAAAAATCCTCCTCTGCTTGCTGGTGACCTCTGGCAAATCCTTACGCCGGTGACTATAAACCTGCCTGCCGTTACCTAGCTGTTAGCTCGCTTTCCATAGTAAAGAGGACAGGGTTTTCTCGGTTGGACCAACTTCTGCCACGTTAGCTGGAGTTTTGCATCATTCAGGAAACATTTAAGGCTTCGCCCTTGAGTTCTCAGAACTTGGGTTCTCGTTTAAGCAGCTTTCATGAGATGCTTCTGGCCCTTGCTGTTGCCGGGAAGTTTGGATGATAATCACTGAAAAATGAGTTGCAAATACAAAATTCTTCCCGGGTGCTTTGCAGCCCACCGGCGTTTCTGAGACGTGGTGCTCGGATCCGATGCAAAGGCGAGCAGTGATTTGCTCTGAGCACTGCTGCGGGGATGAAGGAGCCGGGCTGTGACACACTGAAATTCCAAGACGAGAGCTGGATGAGGAAACTGAGGAGCGAGCAGAAGCTCCGCAGGAGGTGGAAGATGATCTTCCACGGGGAAATGGTGGAGCTAGGGGTCAATCACCGCTGCCAGAGCAGCAGCCCACGCATAGACATGCTCCTCACCCAGCTGGCCAGTGTCCTGCCCTTTGGTGTTCGATCAGCTCAGCCGACGACAAAGGTTCTTGTAGCTCCAAGCACCAGAGATGCTTTCTCCCTGGAGCAGCAATAGCCAAGCTGCATCATGTATGTATCTAAATCAGATTCAACAACCCTAATGTATGTGTAAATGCACATGGAGACCTACAGACATACAATACGTGTTTAGCTGTTATCCTCACTGGATCTCATATAGAAGATCATATTATTTCTCCTTTCTGGGGGGAAACTGAGGCACGGGGGAGCGCAGAGATTTATTCATGGTTCCCTTGCAGCACACTGGGATCAGAGTGTGTGCTGCCAGCCTACGCTTTCCACGTGGTCCTTGCGTGGGTGCAAATCATCACTGGGGAGTGGTCAACCTCGGCAATGTCTTCTTCTGTCTGTGAAATTTAACGCTAGGGAGGAGCATCCCTGTGCAGTCCCGTCTCCTTGTCTCCAGCATCCCCCTCTGATACAGTGGGCCACTGCACAAAGCACCAGTGAGAAAGAGATTTGGAGCAAAGGGGAAACAGAAAGTAACCAAGAGAGGACTTTTTTGAAGGACACCACACGAAGACGAGCCAGTGAGAGCAGCAGGAGCCATCAGGGACCCGCATGGCCATGGCTGGTTCAGAGGACCGTGCTCTGCGTCAGCAGGCGTCTGCGGTAACAGTTTATTCCCAAGGGTGCAAGGCTGCCTGCAGCCCCCCTCCCAAAATAACAGTGAGCAACACCAGAGATAAATGTCCGTGTCCCACCTGGTGATGCTCTGAAGCAACCGGGCGAGAGCAAGGGAGAATGAAACTCCTTTTTTGAGGAGCTACTGGAGGGAGTCCAGCGGAGGGCTACGAGGATGATGAGGGGACTGGAGCATCTGTCCTACGAGGAGAGGCTGAGGGAGCTGGGCTTGTTCAGCCTAGAGAAGAGAAGGCTGAGAGGGGACCTTAGAAATGCCTACAAATATCTGCAGGGTGGGTGTCAGGAGGACGGGGCCAGACTCTTTCCAGTGGTGCCCAGCGACAGGACAAGGGGCAACGGGCACAAACTGAAGCAGAGGAAGCTCCAGCTGAACATGAGGAAGAACTTCTTCCCTCTGAGGGTGACGGAGCCCTGGCCCAGGCTGCCCAGGGAAGCTGTGGAGTCTCCTTCTCCTTCAAGACCCGCCTGGACGCGGTCCTGTGCAGCCTGCTCTGGGTGACCCTGCTTGGGCAGGGGGTTGGGCTGGGTGACCCACAGAGGTTCCTTCCAAACCCAACCGTTCTGTGATTCTGTGATTCTGTGAAACGTGGGGGTGACTCCAAATGCCGAAGAGGAAAGAAAACCCCTTCCTGATGCCCCTACAAGCAGCATCACAGGAAACCCCAACAGCGGGGAGGGGATGCGGCCAACACCACCAGTCCCCTTAACTGGGCAGGGATGTCCAAAGTGCGGGACATCGTCACGTGAGTCTCTTATTTGCAGCAAACGCGTATGCCTGCCGTGCTGAAACCCTCACGGCTCCGCAGCCCGCTGCTGCATTAATGCCCCATATGCCAGGCCATATGCTCGATCCACGCTGGGGGATGCTCATGTGGGCCTTCAGGGGAGGAGAAGGGACATCTGAGCGCGTGGGAGCAGGTACGGGTTACAGCGGCCTTGGGGACCGGAGATACGGGTGTCGGTGAAGGATGCTCGGCGGGTGCGGAGGTACGGAGTGAGCGGCTCCGGGCCCAACAGCAGCAATGGGGCCCTGAAGTAGAGCAGCTAATGAGGGGGCTGGAAGATGTTGAGGGGGTGACTCTTTGCAATGTGTTTCTCCAACACAGGTTGGCAGCAAGTTCCACATGCAAAATTAATTACGAAAGGGATTTTCAAGGCACCAACATACCTAGAGAAATATCACACTGGAAATCATAGAATCATAGCTTGGAAAAGACCTCTAAGATCATCAGGTCCAACCACCCAGCCAACCCGACCATGCCTACTAAACCATGTCCCCAAGTGCCACATCTACACGTTTTTTGAACCCCTCCAGCGATGGGGACTCAACCACCTTCCTGGGCAGCCTGACCAAATCTGAAGGTGCTCAGTGCTCCTGCACACAGGGAGCTGGTCCTGCCTGGGTAGTAGCAACAGGGTGGATGAAGGAAAGGGATTCAGCTCATCTAGGTCAGACGCCTGCCATCTCGGCTTGTCATCCGTGCTCCTCCTGCAGTCAAGGGGAGAGCAAACCCTCTCGAGGTAGACATCTGAAACGGGTCAAATAAACCCCACTTTCAAGGTGCCTGCTGCTCTCCAGTAGCTGGGGAAAGAGGACATATGGCCTGAGTGTCCCTTCTCATGCACTGTCCCTTTGGTTACCAGCCTCCCGCCACGCGCTCTCCACCTGGTCCTTTGCATGGAGACTTGTCATGGCTAAGAACTCCGATCAAATCTCCCGCTAATCACTGTTGAAGAGCCTGACACGTTTAAATTCCTGGGGTGGGACAGTGCATGGCACTAAAGGCAAAATTCCCTGTATGGATCAGCAGAGCAGAGAGGCGGGAGGCTGCGGGTATGCCCACAGCTCGTTGGGTGCCAGCTGAAGGGCTCACGAGGACCACAACCAGGACCAGCTGAAGCTCCACAGATTCAGCCCAGAGCATTGAAAAGGGGTGTTAGGCTGGGCTAAGTTCATCCTGGATTCCTAGGGAAAGAGATGGTGGGATCTGCACCTCTTTTCAGCTCTCACCATGGGTTGAACAGGATTTCTCCAGCATCCTTGGTAGCTCAGCAAGATATGGGTGAGAGAGGATCCCTACATCGTGCAAAAGGTTAGTTAAAATGCTTGAAAAGCCACTTTTTGACTTGGAAAACTCAGTTTATCTGGATAAACTAGAGTCTTGACCTCAAACAAAGCAGGGGACCTAAGCCAGGTTTAGAGGTCTCCTGTTACATTTAATAAACTATCTTGTGTCCTCTCCCACCAGCCTACCCCGGGCACGCTGCGATCCCAAAACCATGGCTGTAACCTGCCCCATCTCCCTGCTTGGGGAGAAACTCATTTCATTTGAGTCCAGGATGGAGATTTGAGCTCCTCGAGGGAAGGCGGCTAATCTTTCTCCCTTAGCTCCTCTATTTGTAAAATGGAAATGATGACTTTATCCATCTTTGTGGGCTGCGGTGAGGATTACTGCTTAATCTGAGGCTCTGCTGTGCCCCGATGAGGGAGCCCGGTGTGAGAGCGTGTATTAGCCGTATCGATTGGGATGCTGCTTCCCTGCTATGGCCGTAATCGCTCCAAGGACACGGTGGGATTTGCAAATGGAGAAGGGGAGGGAGGGATTCGGGAGCCAGTTTCAGTGGTCGGGGGAGCAAGTAGATGCTCATCCCTGTTGCCGACTGGGGAGCAGCTTGCTCAGCCAGAGATGGGGGAATTTAACTACAAGGAGAGATGAGTCGTGCCATGCCCTTAACCCGTGTGGATGTACTGATGCTCTCCTGTGTGGGTCCACTGTCAGCTAAGACATGGGAAATGTCTCCAAGCGGTGAAAAGTGTGAAAAGGGGCAAAAGCTGAAACAAGGCTATGACAAGCTGTAAGAAAAGGCAATCAGGGAGCTGGTGGGACAGCAGAAGTTGTAGGATCCTGGAAAGCAGAAAATACCGGGGGATTAAGGGATGGCAGGGATGTGCAGGGTGTCCCAGATCTATCTAGAAACCATAAGCTAAGGTGTCTGGAGTGCTTCTGTCTGCCTCCCTGCTAAGTGCTGGGCAGAGAGTTTCAGTGGATGTGGTTTGGTCTTGGAAAAGGGTTTGAGCTGGGGCTTCACCCAGGGGGGTCAGCAAACCCCTGAATTCAGCCTATTTCACTGTATGCGCCCAAGTTTAATGTCTAAGTCAGGTCACAGTCTTGTCTCCTGATGTCCTGGAGAAGCCACAGGTGCACCTACTGGATACACATCAAATTCTGGGTGAGCAGAAACCCCTCTGGGAGCTGCTCATTTCTCACGGCCAGATGCAGCCAGGGCAAGCGCAGCGCTGACACGGGAGGGTGAAGTGAGATGGGATGAGCGGAGGTCAGCGGCTTGCAGGGACGAGGGCCTGATGGGGGGGATAAATACTGCTGAACTGACCTGACATCCCATCTTTTCCTCCTATTGCTGGCAAAATTGTCAACTAAATGATTAAGCTCAAAACTTGATTTCTTTCCCACCACAGTTGGCATGGGTAACATGGTTGATAATATACAGAATGCAACCAGTTTAGGTGCCCCACGGCAGTACCCTGACCAAAGACTTCTCAGCATTTAAAGCCACCATCAGCTGTTTAGCATTTTTCTTCCAGTATCTGCCCTTGCTCCAGTTGCTGTGGCATCCAAGGGAAAAAGCTCAGCCTGCTTCAGGGTTGTTAATTGCTAGGTGACATCTAAAATCTCAACGATGCCATAGTGTCCCACTAAGTGAAGCCATAGAAACATAGAATGGTTTGGGTTGGAAGGGACCTTAAAGATCATCTGGTTCCAACCCCCCTGCCATCAGCAGGGACATCTTCCACCACACCAGGGTGCTCAGAGCTCCATCCAACCTGGCCTTGAACCCTGCCAGGGAGGGGGCAGCCACAGCTTCTCTGGGCAACCTGGGCCAGGGCCTCACCACCTTCAGAGTAAAGAATTTCTTCCTAGTATCTAATCTAAATCTCCCCTCTTTCATTTTAAAACCGTCACCCCTTATCCTATCACTACATTCCTTGATAAAGAGTCCCTCCCCATCTTTCCTGTAGGCCCCCTTTAAGTACTGTAAGACTGCTATAAGGTCTCCACAGCCATCGCTGGTTGTACTGAGGGACTTGGGTAGCTTGCAGAAACTGTCCCGAGTATGTGGGGTTTTTTTATTTGCTTCAGGATTGGAAACCCAGTCAGAAAGGAGAAAGTGATTTTTGTTGTTGTTGTTTTTTAGTAATACATTAACCCAAGATGTGTAAGACCTGTGCTTAGTTCTCCACCCTTTCAGCGTGAGCTGGGCTGTGTTGTTCCCACCTATGGCAAACAAGGACCTGTGATCTGGCCATGCTTTGTTGAGTTGGATTGACAACGGGGCTGGACCATTTGAGCTCGCTGCTGTGCCCTCCCCAGGTAGCCACTACAAATAAATAGGCATTTCTAGGACTTGGGTTGTCTTATCTTCTTCTAAGTGTCATAAATAGATCATGCCCCAAAGTGTCTGTGGCCCTCCACTGACTACACAGGGAGCCCAGAGACTCTCGATGGAGTGCATGTCTCCTTACTAAGATATTTAAAGCTAGGTTTGATGAATCCCATGCTCTGTAGACACCAAAACTAACCGTGATTTCATCTAAGCGCTGTGGCAAAATGAGCAGTCCCCAGTAGAAGAACGCGGGCATGGAGGGAGGCAGAGTCTGAACACGTGAGCACCAGCCCTGCCCACATGAGAGAGGAAATCCAGCCATGCAAGCCCTCAGCTCGGTCAAGGCAACAGGACAGAGCTGCAGTTGTCTCTGCTGGTGCAGGACCGAAGCCTAAGAGGATGTGCATGTGCGTGTCGTCCTCTGGTGTCTCCAGAATTCATCGTAGTATGTCTGAAACAAGCTTCCGGCAATGTGTTTTTGTTACTGCCCTTAAAATAGGATGCAGAAGGAAAGGTTTATGGGAGATAATTCATTTTATTGGCTCTTCTGCACCAGAATTAATTGCAGCCATATTTATTGCTCAAAAAAGTAGAGATGAGGTAGATAAGGGAATGTCTTTGTTTAGGGCAATGAATAATTTATGTCGTAAATTCACCAGAACCTTGAAATTTGAAGGACTGGTTTTGCTTTGTTCCGTGCCCAGGGAGCGAGATTGAGCCTTAACCCCTGTGTGTGACTGATGTTTTATGACTTTCCTGACACTGTGATCATCTGCTTAACTCTTCTGTAACCCAAAATGTAGAATTACCCTGTGCTGGGTGGCTTGGGCTGCCTATAGGTTTGGCATCCAGGCTACTCTTGTTTGTAGTGGTGAGAGGCGTATCCAAGGAATAACTCATCCTGTCCTATGACAAATGTCTAAGGCAGAATAAAATACACAACTGACCACAGAGGGAGCTTTGACAAACAGCTTCGATGGCTAATTTCCCATCTGCTAAGACAGGGGTTACATGCCAAACCCATAACTTTTCTTTGAGCTGGAGGACACAGGTTTAGAAAGACACATGGACTAAAAACCTCCCAAACATTACTAGAAAGTGGCAGTTTCTTTCCCAAAGTGACTTTCCCCCAGGCTGTAGGTTCCTGATGAATGTTAGGATTTGTGCCCCAGGAAATGCCTGATATCTGCGATATTTATTTTTTCAAAGAGGACAGATCTGTTGTCGAGAAATATTCTGCCCCTGGGGTAGGCACTGCTGCCTGGCCACCTCCCTGAGAGCCTGCGCCGCTGCGCAGCTGGCACGTGCCCTGCTTCCCAGGCTGGGAATCGGATGGCTTTGTGAGCCTTTGCAGTGGAGATGCAGGGTGAATGTTGGTTTATCAGCCTTGCCTTCCTGCGCAGAGCTGGAGGGCTCTCAAGCGTGCACGCGTTGGTGTCCCTTGGATGATTTCCTACTTCAAAACGAGGGGGGCGGGAGGGAAAGACAGTGAAAGTCAGAAAGTGTAGCTTCAAAGACAAGCTAGGCTGGGAGCCCCTGCCAGCTTACGAGAGGAAAAACAGAGATGGTTTTGATTAGTGAGAAGGTAAAACACATGGTCAGGCTGAAAAGCAACGTCCTTTCATAGCTCTCGTCTCATCAAAGAAAAGACAGTTGTGTGGGACACTGGCATTCTCAGTGGAAACTACTATGTTTTAGGAGAAAAAATACCCATTCATTTTAAAGAGCCGAGAAATAGGTCTATAAATCCTTCTGCCTTGGAGAGGGCCTGGGAGAGCAGTGCCAACTGGACCTTTCACGTGTGACACCAGTGTCGCCACCTCTGCAGAGGAGAGGACTCTGGTATCAAACTCAGGTTAAAAAGGGGAACTGGGGTGGGGGAGGACATCTCTGTGGCCTAATCCTGCCCCCACAGAAGCTAACATTGCTCTAAAAAAAACCCCAGTGGCAGAGTGGTGGGCAAGGTTTCCCAGTCTGAAGTGAGGTCACCAGCAGGTCTCAGCCGGACCCTGTACCGCTCAACAGAGGCAGAAGTCCCTTCAGAGCATGCAAAGTAGGTGGACAGGCATTTGCAGGGCAAATGCATTCAGCTACTCTGAAAAATATAAAAAGCAGCAGAGGGCTTGTGGTGTAGAGTGAGCAGGCCACAGGATGGCAGATGAAACTCAGGCTTGTTAGAACAGCAAGTGCTGAACGTGTCAGGAGGAAATGATGCCACTGCAGTGACCTGGGTGATTTGGCCGGAGTCCAACGGATGATGGCAAACATCAACAGTGGCTGAACATGGATACTCAGGGCTTGCATTTTTGGATTTTGGACACCTCAAATGGGATTCAGCTGCTTGATTCGGCAGTGATTCCTCAAGAGCTGCCCTAGTTGCGCTAAGTGTGGCCCCTGTGTCTGTTGGTGCATGTTGCCCTTGCTCCGGTCAAGCCTGAACTGTGTCCTGCTGCCATCTAAAGTCCATGCTTCTAATACTCATCTTCACGTCTAAGATACAGCTGAGGCAAAGTACAAATAATGGTGGGGAAAAAAGGTTCTTGCTGTTTTCTATTTTTTTTTCTAAGTACAAGCTTGCAGGTCTTGCTTTCCTTCCTTAGAGGAGCAAGGAAGACACAAGCCTGTTCCCTGTCCTTACTGAGCCCTGCCTCCAATTTGCAGGTCAGCATTCATCCAGCAGTTGATTTTTTAGCTGTCACAGAGGCAGAAAGGATGGGGGGGGGGAAGGTCTGATAAGTAAAAAGCCACCTGTGGATCATTCACAACCAGCCAGAGATGGAGGCTGCTGGGTGAGTAATTTTCACTGGCAGAAGTGACGAAACCCTAGGCAATATTTTCCCCTTCTCAGTCTTGAGAGTTGTCAGACAGATGGTGAGGTGGTCTCTAGCTTGTGCTGGAAACTTCTGGGATGGGAGAGGTAATTCATCAGCTGCTGAAGTCTGTTAGTCCTCAGCTTCTCTTGTCTTCTTGGACATGTCCTTGAAACTCATCTTTTGTGGATGGGAAGGCTTAAACACCTGGGCCTTGGCTCCTCCAGGAGGATCCTTCGCTATCCTGGTGAAGCAGCTCTGTGAGGCGAGAGTTCAGCATGTATCGGGGGCTGAACGCCCAACTCTTAGCTGTGTATGTCCCAAATCTGCTAACCTCATCCGTGCTGTTTACCTTCCCTTCTCCTTCCCTGCCTCAGTTGTTCCTTCAGTAATTTACCCTAGTCTTCAAACCCAATAATTACCCCTGCTTGGCTACGTGAACAGCCAAGACTGGGTTACGGTGGTTAGAAAATGGTAGGTCACAACTTTTCTGAGCCAGCTGGGAGATGTGGAAACTGGAGGAAGGTCTTGGCAGTGTTTGACATACCTGTGCTCCCACGGACTCCAAGCTAGCGCTGGAGCTGGGCAGCAAGGTCTGCACCTTGTCCACAGCTAGGGAGGGGTGAGGCTGGAGAGCATGGGGAAGCATGGATCAGCACAGGCAAAAGCGTGAAAATCTCTGTTTGCCTTATCTCAGCAGACTGTGGTTTGCACAGAGGCTTCAGGCTAGCAGGAAGAGGAGGGTGCCAGCTTACTGCAGCATTAGATTTTGGTGTAGAGGGGACATTCCCCAGCAGGTGTTGGCCATAGGAGGCATCACACCACAGGCACACCCCTTGAGTCATCACTCCTTGGGGTTGTGATTTCTTTTTTTCTTCCTGAAGCCTGAAATAATTTACAAGACAAATCATTACATTTACCCCATTTTGGTATATGCTGAGTCAGGTTCATGTGCTCCTTAGCAAAGTTTAGACCTGTTTCTTCGCCTTCACTGCCTCTGTCTGCCCACTCAGCCATGGAGCAGGTCTGCAAAGGCTTCCACTTGCATCCATCCAAGACTCTTCAAGCTCGTGGAGGGGAGAGGGTGATGGCTGAGCCCATCTGTGCTGTAGGACTGAACTGAGTGAGAGGCAGAGCTGCAGCCGCTGCCACCAACGGCCAACTTAGTGGCCACATCATGCTGCGTGACATCTTGTCTGGTGGGCTGCAACAAAAACCTAAAGTTATTGCAGGCAGTGAGGAGAAAAAACTTGGAGTTACAATTATGTTGTATGGCAGTAGGAACTCCATATTTGTTCACAGCCATGTGCGTAATTTTGGTCCAGCCACTTTGCACAGCTTGGACTCGGGGCCAAGAAAATGGTCCAAGTCCAGCCAGGTCATATGAACTTTGGGTCCATCTTAAGATGTGTCCTGATTCCGCTCCTCCTGGTGACTCCAGAACTTAGTGTAAGTTTACACACAAGCATAAGCAATCTCAGTCTTGTGCATAGCATCTCCTGGGTTTTACCATGTTGTACTGGTCCTCAGCTGTATTTCCCATGTTCTGACTCACTAGAACTGACAGTATCTCTGGACGAAGAGTCAGAACAGACTTTGGGGTGTCCATCAGGAAGGTGGCTGACTACAGCCTCTACCACAACCCATCCGTGTCCGTCTGCTTCAATTCTCAGTGCCCACCTGGAACTCTCTGAAGTAGCCAAGATGCTAAATTCACAAACCAAGGTCTGCTGAGGAAGAAGCTGGGTTTATAATAGCACCAGGCTGCACAGTGGCTTTTTTTTTTCCAACACTGAAAACTAAAGAGAGACCAAGTTTGGTTTTGATCAACTAAGAGAACAGATATTTAAAATTCAATAGTGAAAATCATTGCCATTTAAAATGGTACTCCAATGAAAATTAATGCAAGATAAACCTATTCTGAATAATACAAAGGAAAAAAAGGGAGTAATGATTTAGCTAAGCTATCATTTTATTCATTGTTATTAGGTGGATTTAGATTACTTGCTCACTCGAGATTAGAGATTTGAAGTACACAGCTGAAATCCTTTTTCTAATCCACAATTGTTAAATCCCTGGGTATTTCTCCATTATCACACTCTGATTTGCATCTATGCTTATGTTGAGGACATAATTTCAGCTCTCTGCCAAACACTTGTTCCTTTATTCTCCCCTATTTTCCTGATAGCAAACACTGCAGACAAACCAGCATCTCCCAGGTCCCCCAAGGCTCCCAACATTTTATACCTCAGCAGGGTGCTGTAATTACAAGCTTCAAAGCAAACAATAATTAATTTTATTGAAACAAAAGATGCCAACAACATGAAACCACTAAAAAAAAAATATTATTTTTAAATTCTCTTTTTCAAAACTTTAACGAACTTGTATACAGACTTGATGACCCTCTTTGTTTGGACTGCTGCTACCAGAAATGAAATTTCAACTCCTGTGCCCTATTGCTCAGTCCTTTTGGCCCTGCCTGGCCATGAGCTGTTGCAGGGTGTGTGGATGTGGCAAAGGAAGGAGGGAGCAGACAAACCTGGTGCTCCAAGAAACAGGAGCTAAGCCTCAGCTGGTCAACTGGAGTGGCCCTGACAGGGTCAGCAAAGTTATGCCAGCTTATGGTAGGGAGGGACTTGGTCCTCTGTTTTTTTGGAAGGGGATTTCCAGACCCCGTTCCTACCAGTCCTCATATAAACCCATTTCCCTTGGTGGTGTAGGTACTTGGAGAGCTCCACGATGAGCTGCCTGTCATCAGCATCGTTAGGCGAAGAGGTGACTTATCTCTGGGTGAACACTAGAGAAGATGGAGTAGCTGGTGATTTCAGTTTGCACTCTCAAGAGAAAAGCATCATGTCCCCTGATTCTGCTGGCTGTTGTTCAACCTGTGGACTACTTTGGGACAGCAGAATGTCACTTTGTGATTGACATGTCCTAGCAAATGAATTTCACATCAAGACGGGGAGCAAGGAGTTAACGAAGGCTTGCGCTCAGAGACCAGTTGTGGGGGATGGTGTTTAGGCAGCTCTTGAACGGTGGCACTTACTGACTTGCACATTGGCATTGCTGGAAAAGGCATCCATATTTTCCTAGGAAAAGTAAAATAAAACCAAGCATTGTATTTAAAAAAAAAATCCCCACCACGTTTCATCTGCTCTGAAACAGTTTGGTGGAGATCGAACTCCAGCCCTTTGAGGTTTTCAGCTCTTCGAACGGTCGGGGTGTGAAGGGAGTGGCTGGGTGCTGCCCAGACTCATAACCACACGGGTCAATGTTGCAGTGCTCAGTCACGCCTGGTTTCTAGCTGTTACCTGCTCTCACTCAACTGATTTTTAACTCACTTGGCATTTTCCATGCGTGCGAGATGTTTGGTTAGATCCCTTATGCTGCGTGTGTGGAAATACAAGGCCAGCTAAGAACAGACAAGCGATTAGGCATTAGGTGAGGTATAATCCTCCCTAATCACATTTCTAAACCTGGTAGTTGGAGGTAGGATTAGAGTTATTAACATGCGGACACTACAGCATATAATTTATTTAACAATTACTGGCCCTTTGTGAAGGGGGATACACACAAGCTGCAACCACACGGCAGCTCCTTCATCTCGTGCAAGGTGAAGCTGCTGGCAGTGACCAAGCTCGCAGATGCGGCTTGCTGTCCGCTGGCACAAATGGCAGCAAAATAGGGGTTACCTTGGACATAAGCAGAAACAAATCTGAAATCCCCTTGCAGGACCTCTGTGCAGTCCCACAGGAGCATACCTGACATCTAGATATTAAGCTCCATAAATATAAACAAATAAAATATCATACAGTGAAAAAAATTAGCTACTGTTTCTTAGTGTTCTCTTCCTGAACGCACTGTAATACAAAGGTACAATAGTTTTAAAAGCTGGAACTTCTAGGATGAAGAGCAGGAGGCAAAGACAACAACTGGCAAGCAGTGATGTTGTGCAAGTGCTTCAGGAAAGGGAATTCCAGAGCTCCTTGGCCAAGCCCTGTCCTGAGCTTGTCACAGTTTTCTCAGCTCAGCTGGGCACTACGGTGTTACACCAGAGACAGACATCTTGGTAGTCAACAGATTTGTATTTTAATTCTTCAGTCAGTGTACCTGTCTGCCTTTGGAGAATTAAGGTTTGACCTTGTGGTTGTACTGAGGATGTTTGGAACAACAAGGCTTTTTTTCCCAATTTGTAAAACAAAAATTAAACTCTGTGCCTCGGCCTGTTGCCTGGTATGCATTAACCTGCTGAAGGATAGATCCAAGTTGCTCAAAGAGGGATGTTGGGCCTGCTCGGAAGCAGAAGGACAGGGTGCCAGAGCCCAGGGGCATCTCAGTCTGATCCCAGGACCGTGTAGGTGCAGATGGGAAGTCCCAGGGAAAGCCCAACACATGCAGCTCCCTTGTCCACGGTCTTCAGCTGCCGCAGTCCCTGGCAAAGGCCTGGCCCTGGGCCGGTTGCACTCTTCCAGACAAGTCTGGGGCATGGTCTGGGATTTAGGTCAGGCAGGGACTATTTGCAACAACATTTTTCACGTGCCCGCCCTGTTTTGAAAGCCAAAAGTCTAGTACTCTGGGCGTTGCTCATTCCATGGGTGTCTCTGGCTGCAGCCAGTTGGCGCGGTGCGTACACCATGTCCTGCTCCACACTGGTACACTAGATGTGCTCATGATGTCACATGAAAGAGAAAATGATACTTCTGTGGTCATGTTTAGACCGGGTTCCAGGTTTAGACCCCACAGGTTTAGACATTGCATGCTCTGCTGGGTGCCTGGGGCTGGGCTTGCAGATTTGAAGTATCCTGAGGCATCTAAAAACTAAAAAGCTCTCTTTATAGTCAGTGCAGAATAACAGGAACTGCAGGGGGTTATTCATCCCACCCTGAAACAAGCTCTGAAATAGGCCAGATGAATCTTCTTCTAGAGAGGCCTCTTTTCCTGATGACTGTAGAAAGCTTAGAGTGACCACGACACTAACTTGGCCTCTGACATCTAACTTCTCATGTTTGGTGAAGTGCATCCAACCATCTGTCCACAGGGATAAGGGGCTGGTGCTGGAGGTAGCCTCAAGGCACCCCTCAAAAGACAATACAGATCTAGCCTATAAATCCAACAAATGCGTTTTCTCGTGAACTTTCTAGAGCAAAAACCATGTTGCAAATTTTCTTTTCTGGGACTGTAAGTGTACCAGCATGGCCGGAGAGGTTGGCCCTGTTTCTCTGACCTCCCTTCTCTAGTCTTTGTTCTTGCCCCAGACAGTGGCCGCGCGATGCATCCCCTGGCTCAGAGCATGGAGATCTTCCAGGTAATGCCTTTTACGAGGGACCGGACGGCCTTGCCAATGTTTCCAGCTGAGACTGTTATCGGGCCACGTCAAGGATTTGAGTCACATCAGCCGCTGTTAAGTCATCATGCTCACAAAAGGGCAAAAAGTCAGGAGAGGGGAATGGCAGGATCCCTTCATGGCGACAATCTTATCTATCTGGAATTGTAAACGGTGCTGAGATCATTCTTTTGCTCCTCTCCACTCCTCACCCTTCTGCTGAGAAGCAACCTAAGAAGCAAAACTGATGCTCTGTTTCAAAATAGATGTTTTTTCCAAGCCACTGGCCTTCAGTTTTAAATTTATGCCAAGTGTAAAATGTCATGGCTTTTCTTCTGGCCTTATCTAGCAGCAGGAGACCATTATCTACTGACATTTCCTGTTAAATAAGTGCAAACTACCTGTAACTGCAGCATTGCATGTGCCTGGGGACTTTATCTATGCCTGAGCTGATATCAGGAATGGACTTTGGAAAAAAACCTAGAACATCTTAAAGAGGCAAAGGTGATTAATCAAATGATGTCTTTATCTGAAAATCTTGTACCTGCCACCGACACAAATAACCTCCTAGATGATGACTGGAAGAAGATTCACGGGGAGAATATTCTCCCATATCATTTTGTCAACTTTGTGTGTTTGACAGCACATCACTGCATCTAGACAGTTCTGCCGGTAGGCTGACAATCAGCTCATGGTAGGTGACATGCTACGTACGCTCTCCCTCCGGATCAACTACAGGAGAAATAACAGGAACATCAGCTGAAGGATGAGAAGATAGCAGCCAGGAATGGATAATCAGAAAGCAGCCCGAGCACACGGGCTGTCATTTCTCCAAGCGTTTCCAGGAGAGGGCTATTCATACGCGCAGCATCGTAGCTGCTGCTGCCCATCAGCAGAGCCATTAGGGTTTGTGCTGGGCACTCTTCTTGGCCAGAACGACTCCTGGACTCAGGGCCTGCTCAAGGCACATCTCCACAGTGTTTCTTAAGGGTGGACAGAGTTCAGACTGACATTCCCCGACTCTTTTCCTCCCCAGACAGTGCAGTCACCTGTAACACCAAGTTTGGGGCGTTGCAAAATCCACCCAGGACCTGAGTGAGCAGCCAGGTCTGATCTCCACCGTGTTGCTCTGCTAACCACCCTTGCAAACCCTGAGCTATTGCGTTCAATAAAGAGGTTTTCAACTCTGATATAGACACATCCTAGAAAGGCCTTGCTAGATTATTCTTCCGTTTCCTTTAACTTTAGCAGGGTTTTTTTCTCGCTGGTGGGCCAGAGGCAAGCTGAGCTTCATACACAAAATTTAACAGTAATAACTAATTCAAAGCCCTTCAAGGCTTTGCATCATGACAAAGTCACCCACCAGAGCCAAAAATGTCAGTCGCTGTCCCGCAAAAGCACAGACATCTATCACCTGGGTTAGCTAAGGGGGAGCCTATGGTTACACACAACACAGTTAAGGTCAAAACTACACACTGAGAGCAGCTGGGTCCTTGGTTTCAAAAATAGCTGCCAAACCTTGCCTTAAATCCTTACTGTCAGATTTAGCTTCTGAGGTTGTGCGAGAGACTTGCATTCATTCTGCAAAGGAAGACACAACATCCTTGGAACGTCTCTAATATCACGTCTTGCCAGTGCTTGAGGTGCAAAGAATTTTTTTAATTTTTTAATTTTTTTTGCTTTAATCTTCAGGCCGGTGGATGGGGAACAAGACACTGCTTCTGGGGGATGTTACTGTTTGTCTTCAGTTGTTGTAGATTACAAACTGCAGCAGATGTCTGTTTGGGTAGACTCGGAAGGTGATTTATCTTGGAATGAACACAAACAACAGTATTATTGGACATTAGCCTCTTTCACTTGTTTCTTTTGCAGACCACTGCTTCTGTTTCAGTTGCTGCTTCCATTTCTTTGCGTGTGGCATGCATCTTCCATGTTTGCTAAGGCTTTCATCTTTTGTAGCTCTGTCTTGCCCTGTTCCTTGCTGTGACATACGTCACCAGGCTGATTAAGTTCTGAATCTGACTTTTGCAGCCTATGCGCTGTTTTCCTTATCTCCAGTGCTTAAAACTATATGATCTGTAATATGTTTGCTTGCAGTTGGGTCAAACTTGCCTGAAGAAGCTAACTCAGCTAGACTGCAGGCTCAGATGTTGTTTGGTCGCATCTATCAGGAGAGATACATTGCTATTTCCATTTTCCCTAGCAATACTACACTAAAGCATTTAAGATCTCGTTATTGTCTGACCTTTCTTCACCTGTAAATGCTAAAGTCTGAAAAATCAGAAGCCGTCCTTGCCTATGGCTGTAAGCTGGGAGTCTCTTCCTACTGCCATGCTTCATAAATATTGACAAATTACTTCTACAGAGCGGTCTGCCCAGTGCAGTAAATGTAGTCACTCAGATTGGGAGTTTTAAGACAGCTGTCTCAAGGAATCAAGGGTGCACATCTCAACTTTAAGAGCGGGGACTGCATTTTGGAAAGCAGTGAGTTTAAAAAGGATTTACAGGTCACTGTTGAAAACACTGTGAGCATACATTCCTGGTTTTACATAGTAGAGCAAATGAGGGCTTTGAATCCATAAGCAGAAGACAACCGAATAAAGACCGAGAAGTGTTATGAGACTGTAAATGTATTAAAGGACTGTTCATGGCTTCAGTGTCCAGACTTCAGAAAGGAAGCTGCAGAGGTAAAGAGGATCTGGGATAAGCACTGAAGTTTGGAAAGCTTCCTCGCAACGAAAGACCAAAGAAACTCCATTTAATTCGTTTATTTAAGAAAAGTGCTGAGGTGCAACTCGCTCCCAGTCGCCAAGTACTTCTATGCAATAAAGATTTCTATGTAAAGATATCAGTCTAGCAAAACGAAACCAACAAAAAAGTATAAGGAGATCTAATGACATGAAGTCGAAGCTAAACAGATCCCTTGCAGATAAAAAAGCTCATTTACACCACACCAACTTAGCAGGCAGTTGGTGGATCCTTTCCACCACAGGTCTGTAATCGCAGCTGAGCTGCCTTTTCCATGGCTGATACGCAATAGCTCAGAGCTGCAAGGGTGATGGTCTCAAAAAAGGATTCTGTGGGGTAAATTATTTGGCCTTTGAAATGAATAACAGAGTAGATGGTTGTGCTGGCCCGTCTTAGTCATAAATTTGGCGACTCTGGTAAAATGTTGTTTTTTAACCTCTCAGTGCCTGAAATCCTGCAGCCAGAATGTGGCATCAGGACAATATCCTCACTTGTATCGGTGAGAAGCTGGTCTGCATTGCCAGAAAGGCACTGCCCAAGTACAGCGGGGCAAAACTTGTTGCAGAGAGTAGATTTTGCTGTGCTGAGAGAGGACACGTGCCCAGCACCAGCTTTTTGCACCAGCTTGATCCCAAGCTGGGGGAGGACAAAACCAGCTGACTCTTACACCAAACGGCCGAGGCAGGGATGGCTCCTTGAGTCCTCCCCAACATGCTCTGTAAATACGATGGCTGTCACAGCGTCACACCACGGCCGGCCAGGGCAAAGAGCTCCTTCTTCTGTCACCCCAGCCAAAGAAATCAGCCTGCCTCCCCAGTAATCCGGCGTGCCAGGGACGGAGGCTCTAACACAGACTTCCCTGTGGATTACACAGAAAAAGCTATCAGTTGGCTTCGAGCGTTGTTAGAAGGATATTTTTTTTTTTTGCATTGGTTATGCATCATAAATATGCCAAGAGCTGAAATAAACAACATGACAGTTCTGTAACGATAAAGTCCCAGTATATTTTTAAGGCCTAATTTTTTATTATGGCAACATTTTTATTTGGTGATAGCTTCACCTACATAACAGTAATATATGTTTTACAACTCTAAATAAAAGTGAGCAAGAAAGGATTTTTCAGGTTCTTTGAATTCTTGCTTGATCTACCCTGGCCATCAGAACCACAATAACTTTTAAAATTATACTTGTCATAAATCGCTAGTTTCTGAAAGCAGGTGTTCAAAATCTGTAACTAAAGCTTTGCAAGACCAATAATAACATGAAGAAAACGTTTACCTTGAAGGATTCTAAACACTTCATCAACTAATATAGACAATATATACAAAGATCACTTCCAACTCGGCTACGAGTCTTGCACAGATGGTGTAGAAAACTGGGGTAAATCTCATTGAGACTAATCTATACAAACATATGCTTAATTAGCATAGTGCATCTTACACAGTGTAAAACAGAAACAGACTGTATTGCAATAACTGATCACAGCATAAATTGGTTTATTTTGAGCCTTCCTAGGGAGGCACCAACTATTTTTTTTATTTTGCAGTATTTCTCTGTAATGAATTAATTTCAGCTTGCTGGAAAAAGCAAACAGAAAAAGGAAATAAGGACGATAGAAAAATTAATCATACCAAAGTTTGCATTTATGCTGAATTTTGTTCCTATGACTGATCCCGCTGCCTTCAGCTGGCTTATTCGCTGCATAGATTTAAACACGTACACAAATCCTTGCTGGACCAGGGCCTACCGTTAATTCAGAAACAAAGAATTATCGTCCCCCAGGTCTCCTCACAAATTGCACTTGTTTATTTAAGTCATTAAAGATAAACTTGTGTAAATCTCTTTGTAAACAAGGCTATTTCACTTTAATGGTGGCTTATTTGGGGTTAGCATAAACGTGTTTCTAATCAACTGCAACTAATCCCAAATAAAGGATGTAGGCAGATGAACGGTGCAGTATTTGGAATAAGAAAGGACAGAGGGATAACCCGAGAAAAAGCAGAAATGCTGACAACACGAAACGTTTTGAATCTACAAAAATCAGGAAAACAGAGGAAAGAAAAGCCAGTTTCAGTGCCTATCAATGACTGAGAGTGAACGTCCCCTAGCCAGCAGTAAGAGCAGGGGGTACGTCCAAATGGGCCTGTGGGGAGCTCCCACGGGGATCCCCTGCTCCTCCTTCTCTCGTGAGCGAGCAGCGAAGATGCGAAACCATCTCAGAGGCTCCGCAGTCTCCTTAACTGCAACCTCTGCTGCTGGCTGAGCATGATTACGAATCATAGAATCATAGAATCATAGGATGGTGAGGGTTGGAAGGGACCTTAAAGATCATCTGGTTCCAACCCCCCTGCCATCAGCAGGGACATCTTCCACCAGACCAGGGTGCTCAGAGCTCCATCCAACCTGGCCTTGAGCACTGCCAGGGAGGGGGCAGCTACAGCTTCTCTGGGCAACCTGGGCCAGGGCCTCACCGCCCTCATGGGGAAGAATTTCTTCTTAATATCTCATCTCAATCTGCCCTCTTTTAGTTTAGAGCCGTTCCCCCTTCTCCTATCACTACACACCCTTGTGAAAAGCCCCTCTCCACCCTTCCTGTTGGCCCCTTCAGGCACTGGCAGCTGCTCTAAGGTCACCCCAGAGCCTTCTCTTCTCCAAGCTGAACAGCCCCTACTCCCTCAGCCTGTCCTCGTAGGAGAGGTGCTCCAGCCCTCGGAGCATCTTCGTGGCCCTCCTCTGGACCTGTGTTTTGAGTTCAAGCTGTGTAAGACGTTACCGCTCCTTGGCAGTGGCTGACCACACCTAAAGTTAGGCATAAAAGCGGGGCTTTGAAGCCGGGAGACGGGTATGGAATCGAATTCACCACGCTTACGTATAACATCTGTGATTGCATCTGAGCTACCAAGCTCCCTAGATGGACCCAGGCCTTCGAGATTTTCCTGTAGCGAGATTTTACTGCCTGATGGCACGGAAGCCCCCGATCCATTTCAGCGCAAAGTCAAGCAAGTTAATGCAGCCTCAGGAGAATTCAAAATTCAAGTGTTTGTCTGCCTGTGCCAACGTTGTCTCTCTCAACTCACTCTGCTTTTGGTTACTCAGGGCAACTGGGCTTATATGTAAATAGGCACTAGAAATTAGGACAAGCTAAGGTAATGAAATCAATTACTCGTCAGAATTACACAGTGTAAATGAGGAATGTGAGCAGATACATAGATTTTCTCATTGTGTTATGAATTTCTTACCGGAGATGTCACTTCTAAGGATTGTTGCCTAACTGCATCCCATCTGATAAATGTAACGCAATCACAACATAAACACCAACCAGTTTGTACTATGCTGGGTCAGAAAGCCATGTCTTTGCTTTTAGCGCATTATTTTGGATAGTAGTTATTTCTTAAGTCCACTTTGACAAGGGTATAAGACAGATGCAGCAGGCTTACATCAAGGGCTGTCAAATTTTTTTGCACTGTGGGACTGTTTCCCTTTTTTTTTTTTTTTCCTGCTTTGCTTTGAAATCTCCCAACAGCCCAGTCCGAAACGACAGTGATTTATGTAATATCGGGAACACACTTCTGCATTTCAGAAGAGGTAGTGAACAGATTTGAGTTGCAACATTTTGGAGAAATATCGTTACTGAAAAGATGAATAGAAAAGCAGAAATACGAAATGCCTTTTTACGTATTTTGCTGTTACTCCCAACCTTAAGTCACAGCTTTTTTTGTTAAAGTTTGAGGAGTACTCAGCCCTTTGCACATATTTAATCTACTCTATGCTGGTATGACTGAGTAGAAGTTCCTATTCATTTTGGAGATTTTTATGCTTCCCTTTCATTTATGATGTTGAAGCTCTTCTCTGGTGGCTTCAGTGTAATGCCTGTTTGGACAGCACGCCAGCAGTTAGTTGTCTTGAAGATCAACCAACATGCTCCTCACAATGCGATGGGCAAAGCAGAGCATGGTGTCCTCTCCAACCCTCTTCGTGCTGCCCCGAGCACTGACACAGCGTGAAGCTGCTTACAGACTTCATGTGATACACGGAGAAGTGGTTTAAGCCCATCTTCACCTCTCGGAGACCGAGGGACACGCATTCTCAAGCCCTGTGGAGTTGTTTCGTGCTGTTATCTACACAGGGGAGGTTTTTTCCAAGCGTGGCACCTCACCCTTGTGGCAGGCAGTCCTCCAGCGATGTGGAAAGGCTGCTTTCGTGCCACTTGGCCATGAAGAAATGCGGCATGAAAGGGAAGCTGTCCCTTTCACCGTTTCCAGACCCAGCTTCTCTGTGTGCCATTCTCTCTTTCGTCATCTTTCACAGATTCGTAGAAGGTGGAAGCTACCTTCACGTAAGTTTACACAGAAAATAACGTGCTCAAGTGGCATTTGCAGTAAGCAGGGAAGCAGCACTTGCAGCCGCTGGTGTAAGAGACAAAGCACTCATTGAAGTACATGCTAGTGCTTCGATAGAATGAGCTAAGAAATCTGGGAGCATTTAGTGTGGTTGTCCATGGATTTATGTTCATTTTTGTCATGCATTATTTCCTGTCTTGAACATGCCCGGCTGATCTTTTTGTACCACAACTCTGTTCAAAGCTCTTCTGGTTTTTTTTTTTTGTTTTCAGTTTAACAGATCATTTTGACATGTTGGTAATAATGACCTCAACACAAAAAGTATCTGCTCTGCCTCCAAGCCCTGCCTTCCTGGCATTGCGCTGCACACTCGTCTCCACCTTCACGTACTGGTATCTGATAGCATCAGGTCATGTAGAAATCCTAGGTGTCTTTGCAGTTATCTGACATTGGTGTTGCATTTCTTTTACCTCTTAGGAGACTTGGTCACAGCCTTTGGGAAGCTGACACGTATTGGCTGTAGCATAGAGCAGCCAGCTACCGTTTCATCAGGTTTTCTTCAGTTCTTAGATTATTTCCCTCATTCTTTCTAGCAGAGAAGTGGCTGTGAAATACCACAGTGCTGTTTCTGCTCTCTGTACAAGAACGCCGGTTGCGGGGATGTTGATCCCTCCAACACACGTTAACACACCTTGCGAGAGGTGCCGATGCTCTCCCACTGCAGGTTCAAAGCCAGATGGGACTGTCAACAGTCTGTACCCAAGCGCTAATGTCCAAAACGTGCTGAGCTTCCCGGTCCAGTTAATAGCACCCAGCTTTGGCATCAGAGACTGAGTTTTGCCATTTCCTTGTTTTTACCGAATCAGGTACTATTTCTGCAGTTGCAGGTGTGTGGCTGGGAGCCCTTTCTAGGGTGATGTTGACATTGCAGATGCACATCTTGCCCATCTCCTCCACGGCAACCATGCTTCTCAGGTACCTTTCGGGCTCTGGGATTAAAGCCCTGATGCTGCTGCCTTCCATTTGCTTTATTTCCCCTGCTGCTTGCACTTTCCTTTCCTAAAGAAAGGAGTTTTACACAAATGTTGTTTTTTCTTGCTGGCATCCCCCAGTATAAGCTCACCAACCTTCTGACCTGTTTCAACCAAACCTAACAGAGACGCAGAGCTTTTGGAAATACAAGATCTGTCAAGTTCCATGGCAAACATTAGAAAAGACGAACCTTGTTTGTGCTCGGTCTGGGAGAAAGGCGGAGAAAGCTCAGCCCTTATCAGCACCGTTTGGCTTCTTTGGCAGCAGAGGAACGGTGGGCAGCGGGCCAGCCAGCGCACGCAAGGCCCTGAACCAGCCATAGCACGTGCTGCTCCACGCCCAGACAGCCAACCAGTAAAAGTAGGTTGGGGACATAGAAAGGAGCTTTGGATATATCAGAAGTCAGCCTCGGGGATGTACGAGGAGAGGGGGCTGTGGATTTATTGCAGCGGAGAGGTGAAGGGAATGTCTGAAACAAATCCATAGAAAACTGAGTTTAATTAACTTGCTGTTCATAGAAAAAGATTCTCTCTGAATGCAGTGAAACCTCCACAAAGCAAGCGCTGTGCTGGCTCAATGGCCTGTATCTGCTTCCAGGTACAGCATGCCTGGAACACCTCCTTATCTTCAAAAACATGATGGTGTATCTGTTAGCCGCTGTGCATCGTCTGCAGCGGGTATCTTCTGCATTTTATTTTTCTGTTGATTTCATGACCAGCTTGAATCTCAAGCTGATGGAACTGGGGGGGAAAAAATACAACAAAAAACCACCCCTGAATAAGCTGCATGTCTGCTTCAAGCTGGGAAAATCCAAGGACAGATGAGGCCAGAGGGAGATTTCTGCAGGTCCACATCTATCATTCTGTCAGAGGGGCTAAACGACGGGAGAGGTGCCTCACCTGGCTCCTGAGAAAACCAAGCCTGCTGAGATGGGATACGTGCCCAAGCCGCTGAATCACACCACCTACGTCACCGGGCGCAGAGACCATTTCCATCTGGAAGAGGAGTGTCTCTCCGGAGAGCAAGCTGTTACACTGGCGAGATGTGGCCTCAGGTATAAGAGAAGCAGCCTGCAGCTGAGATACATGGAGGAGGGAATAAGGAAAAGTATCGAAGACTGAGGCCAGTCTCGTTTCATGTCTTTATCAGTGATCTGGATGAGGGGATTGAGCGCTCCCTCAGTAAGTTTGCAGGTGACACCAAGCTGGGCAGGAATGTCGATCTACTCGAGGGTAGGCAGGGTCTGCAGAGGGATCTGGACAGACCGGATCGATGGGCTGAGGCCAAGTGTATGAGGTTCAACAAGGCCAAATGCTGTGTCCTGCCCCTGGGTCACAACAACCCCAGGCAATGCTACAGGCTTGGGGAGGAGTGGCTGGAGAGCTGCACGGTGGAAAAGGACCTTGGGGTGTTGGTCGACAGCCAGCTAGCAATGTGCCCAGGTGGCCAAGAAGGCCAGCGGCATCCTGGCTTGTATCAGGAATGGTGTGGCCAGCAGGAGTAGGGAGGTGATTGAGCCCCTGTACTTGGCACTGGGGAGGCCACACCTTGAGTGCTGCGTTCAGTTTTGGGCCCCTCACTACAAGAAGGACATTGAGGGGCTGGAGTGTGTCCAGAGAAGGGCAACGAGGGTGATCAGGGGTCTGGAGAACAAGTCTTAGCAGGGTTGGCTGAGGGAGCTGGGATTGTTTAGTATGGAGAAGAGGAGGCTGAGGGGAGACCTTCTTGCTCTCTACAGCTACCTGAAAGGAGGTTGTAGTGAGGCGGGTGTTGGTCTCTTCTCCCAGGTAACCAGCGACAGGACAAGAGGAAATGGCCTCAAGTTGGGTCAGGGGAGGTTTAGGTTGGATATTAGGAAAAATTTCTGTACTGAAAGAGTGGCCAGGCATTGGACCAGGCTGCCCAGGGCAGTGGTAGAGTCCCCATCCCTGGAGGGGTTCAAAAACCGTGTAGATGTGGCACTTCAGGACATGGTTTAGCAGGCATGGGGGTGTTTGGGTGACGGTTGGATGTGATGATTTTCGAGCTCTTTTCCAACCTTAATGATTCTATGAGAAGCAGAAAAATGGATCGTCTCCAACAGACTGCCGGCGAGGCAGGAACAGGCCTTTTCACCCAAAGAAACCCTGTTAAACTCCCGCAGAGAGAGCAGCAATAGGTTCCGCAGGCCGATGGCTCCCCGGCTGCGCAGCTCCAAGCAACCGCCATGAATTCACTCACAGGGAGCCTTGACATTTGCCGAAGCGCAGGAATTCAGTTCTCACAGAATCACAGAATGGTCGGGGTTGGCAGGGACCTCTGTGGGTCACCCAGTCCAACCCCCTGCCCAAGCAGGGTCACCCAGAGCAGGCTGCACAGCACCGCGTCCAGGCAGGGCTTCAATATCTCCAGAGAAGGAGACTCCACAGCCTCCCTGGGCAGCCTGTGCCAGGGCTCCGTCACCCTCAGAGGGAAGAAGTTCTTCCTCATGTTCAGCTGGAACTTCCCCTGCTTCAGTTTGTGCCCATTGCCCCTTGTCCTGTCGCTGGGCACCCCTGAAAAGAGTCTGGCCCCGTCCTCCTGACACCCACCCTGCAGATATTTGTAGGCATTTCTAAGGTCCCCTCTCAGCCTTCTCTTCTCCAGGCTGAAGTTATGTTCCGTCATTACCACACCGCGGGTGGTTAAAGCCGTGACCAGCCTGCTGAAGGCAGTCACTACAATTAAAAAAAAAACCACAAACAAACCCCAGGATAACCCGAGGGGAAAACCGCTCTGTTCTGAGGCGTCAGGGCGGCCTGCTCCCGGCGCCACGCCTCGGGGGCCCTCCGCACCGCGGCCTGCCCGGCCTCAAGCTGCATGGAGACGAAGCCTCGGATGGTTTAAACCTGTTTCGGGATGAGAGCGGGGAAATGGGGCCGGGGGAGCGGGGCCGTGCCGTCCTCAGGCCGCGGCTGCGGTGACAGAGGGGCGTCGCGCCCCTGAGGGGCCGCCATGGCCGCCGCCCCTCCCCGGCCTCCCCCTGAGGGAAGAGGTTTCGCCCTCCCTCGGCCAAGGAGCCTTTAAACTCCGATGTAGTTGTGGTTTTACCAGCCGCCCAAGGGCAGGCGGCCCGGGGTGCCGCCGTGCGGGCCCATGCCCGAGGGGATCTCCACAGCGAAGGAGCGCACTACTTTTTCTCAGCTCCCACCCGCGCCCGGCGCGGAAGGGGACGGGAGCCAGAGGCACCGCTCGCTCTCCCCGCCACTGCGGCTGCGCGCCTGCGGGGCACCCGAACCTCCGCGCCCGCTTCGCCGCTCCCGATCAACCGCCCCTGGCGGGCGCGCGGGGAGAGGAGTGACAGCCGGCGAGGCCAATGAGCGGCGCCGCCCCGCCCCCGCCGCGCGGGGCACGCAGCACCGCCCACCCGGCTCCGTCTCCCTTCGCCTCGCGTCTTTTTTTTTTTTATTTTTTTAATTTCTCTCTCGTGTGTGCTTTTTTTTTTTTTTTTCCGCCGCGGGCACTCGATTGGCGGCCCAATCCGCCAATCGGCGCCTCGGGCCGGGCCTCCGCTCCCGCTACCCAATCCTCCCCCGCCCCTTTCTCAAATGACGTGCGGCGGAACCAATGCTCCGCCTCCCCGCCCACCGCCGGGGAGGGGGGCGGGTAACGGCGGGAGCCAATGGGCGCGGGGAGGGCGGGCGCGCAGGGGCAGGCAGCGCTGAGGGAGGAGGGCGGCCGCGCCGCTCGCCGAGGCAGAGGTTGGTCCCGGGGCGGTTTCGGCGGGCGGCGGGGCCGCGCTGCGGGAGGGGGGCTCCGGGCGGCCGCTCGCCGGGGAAGGGAGGGCCCCGCCGGGCTGCGTGGGGACCGGGCCGGGCCTGCTCCCGGCGGGGGGGCCGGGGGCGCCTCCCCACGCCCTCCTCCCCCTTTGTTGTGGTGGGACGCGGCCGCGCTGGGCCCCGCTGGCGGTGCGGGGCGGCCGGGGACGGCGCGGGGTGGGGTGAGGTGAGGTGTGTGTGTGGGGGGGCTGCTACTGGGTGTGCGTGAGGGGGAGCGGGGCGCGGGAGGTCGGGGTCACCCCCCGCAGGGATCCCCCCGGGGTGGGGAGGGCCGGCCGGTGCCCCCCCTCCCTGTGCATGTGAACGGGGGGGGGGGGCGAGGGGAGGGGAGAAGCCCCCAGAGTTCTGCTGCTCCTTCTTTTGCCCCCCCCCCCCTCCACCCTTCTCTTCCCGGCCCCTTTTTTTTTTTCTCGCAGAGATCAGGTGTGCCAAACTTGGCGCCGGGGCGGCGGAGAAAGTTAGGAGCGAGTGGCAGAGGAGGCGTTTTAGGATGGCGAGGCTTCGGCCCCCGTGTCTGGCCCCTCTCCTCGCTCCGGAGCCGTGGATGGGAAACGCACGGGGATGTGTGTGCGGGGAATGGGGATCAGTGGTGCTCTGAGTAGCGTTGGTTCTGGTGCTGTAGCTGTCCGTGCGTCGTGAGGTGTGAACAGGCGTGGTCTGCTGGAGTGCTTCATCATCCACCTAGAAGAGCGCATGGGAGAAGCTGCGTTGCGATAAGTGCGAGGAGCTGTAGAGTTCCTATTTGTAAATTTTTCTGGGGAGCGGAAGGGAGGAGAAAAAGCGTGACCCAATATGGTCTTCCACTCTGGGAAAATAAAAGAAGGGGAAAAAAAAAAATGGGTGCATGAAGAGCCCTGGTGATAGTCTTTGAGAGCTGTTGGATTGTAGAGCTGGTTTTTGGGCTGCAGCCTAGTCTCGTGTCTTTTTGGTTGCCCGTCACAGTTTATGACTAAAAAAACACCCAACACATGTGCGTTGTGCTCTGTGCAAATACTTTACAAACAAGTGGATAGCATTAGGAGAAAGTTTTGCTTACTGGGTTCACAGAACAAGTATTTCTGAAAATGCTGCTGGTGAATTCTGCAGCCTGTGAGTACTGCGTGCGGCGGTCACGTTATCACAGTTCATGGTTATAAACGAGTCAGATTCCATCTGTAGCAAGAAGTTCATAATGACAGCTTATTAGGAGACTGCACATAAGAGCAGGTTTGTCTGTTCTTAAGTGTTCCTGTCTTAGCCTGGAGAGCCGTACTTTCAAACTGATTCATGACATTATTTCTGTGGGGGCTGGACTCTGTAGGGGGAGACTGAGTAGTCTTTGCTCTGTTCTCCAGGCTGAAAAAAAAAACCTAACTCCAGCCCTCTTGTTGTTAAGGCAAAAGGCTTGTCTTAGCAGAACAAGGTTGCTGTTTAGACTTTGCTGTGCTTTATCGCAGTGTTGGAGCTTGGGAGTAGATTATTTGTGTGTGTTTGTTCTGAGGCGTAGCTTTAAAACTT
>NC_134454.1:82899505-83104734 GCF_030867145.1 Opisthocomus hoazin | reverse complement strand
TAATTAATTTAAAAGTCCTGTGTGTAGTCTGAATTTGCCATCTGGACTCCCTACCTGATTCAACAAAGAGAGCTAAGTACCTCCAGCAGACATGCCACCTCCTCCTACAACCTGTACCTATGCAAAGTAGGGTGAATTGCACCCTGAAGCAGACTCTTCGTCTCTGTTGACTATGGCTGACATTGTAAGCATAGACAAAATTTTTAATTTTGGTAATCTAGATTTAGGGGAATTGAAAGTCCTTTTAAACTTTACCTCAAAGATTTTGTTCCTGGCTAAGGGTTTTTGAAAATTATCTAATATTATCCAACCAAACTAGAAAACATTACTGAGTTTTTGAAGAAAGAATGTTTACTGCAGGTGTGCTGATCAAATTGTTTTTTAAATGCCAAAGTTACTGCACTGCTAAATGAGTTGTCATGGTTGTGCTGACACATCATATCCATAGCTGAAATTAAACCCTCTTTAGGTTTTCAGATGTTTATATATGAAAACTTCTCATCTTCAGTTCATTGTACTATGAATGGAGAGAGAAAAAGGCAGCAAAGAGAGAAAGAGGCACTTCAGAGAGAGAATCTTGTCTGAAATCTTCTATCAAAGGAATATATGAAAAGTTATTGTAAATTTCCAGTAAATCATATTTTTAAGATTATACTGTTTTACACATCTCAAAAGCTTACGTGGAGTATACTACAAGAATAAACTCCTAATGTTTGCTTGCCCGCTACTTGTTTTGCTGAAAAGGATATAACAGTGTAGCAGGTGTATTTTTCTTGTTACTGCTTTTATAGCTCATAGACTTTTCAAAGTTAAAAACTTTTGGGCATAAACACTGAAAAAAACATTATTTTTAAATCACTGATCTAATTTTCTGCATTGTTTGCTCTCCTCTTATTGCAAGAATCAGATAAGACTCATTAAAACATCCAGTTAATCTGAACACCGTGTCAACATTGATTGATCCTTATATTGCATTGCTTAAGCATTTGTCGTGAGAAGCACACTCAGTTGTGAAACTTGCATGGCCAGCATATCACAACCATTACGACACATTTCATATACTCTTACAATTGTTTGTAACACCAGATTTTCACTTACGAATCCATCTGGACCTGATTAGAAAGTCCATAGCTCATTTTCTTGTTTTTTGAAATTAAAATGTAAGGTTAGCAGGAACAAGATGAAGTGTTGTGTGCTGATGTCATCTTGCTATGGAACCAGCTTGTCCTGACATGCTTCTGACTTTTCTATTTTAGCTATAGACACAATTACCCTGAAGGTGTTAGAACAATGATGTCTCAACCTGGGGATATACCAGACAAAGCTTAAAATACTCAATTTTAAAAACACCCCTAATTCCTTTGACTGAAGGACAACAGTAGTAGTTTTGCAATCATCCTTTTATATTTCATGAACCTCAGAAAAGCAACACATTTACGATTTTGTGACAATGTATCCCTTATAAAAACAAAGGTTATATTTCTTATTTCTATTCTGTGTGTGTGTGTGTTGTTTACCATGAGCCAAGACAGGTTTAATGTCATTTCCCCTTTCTTTCATTAGAAAAAAAAAGAAAATATAACACTTCCCAGTATCAATACATCTCAGGGTATTCCCCTCAACTTGAAATGTCAAACACCTGTGAAGGACTGAAGCGCATTTCATCTTCCTCAGTTTAGGTTTCTTGTATGTGTGTTCATACTGTGGCAAAATCCAAAGTATGCTTCTTGCCAGATCATATGAGGTCTGTCATACAGCAGCAACCTCTTTCTGCCATTTCAAAGGTCACATTCTGAATTTTGTTTCTTGTTTTCTGTGTCTGTGTGTGTGAATACTTAAGTGGTGAGACGCTGAGCAGGGTATCATATAACTGGGGTGATCTGGAATCTACATTGGAATGAAACACCAATACTTCTCATTTAACGGGCTCGCCTTAGTGTGATATAGTTTATTAGTATTTTTTCTTTCACAAAAAGATCACATGATAACTATATTCTAATGAAATTATTTTACTGAGGAGAAAGCAGTCAAGTAACAAAATTCAGATTCACATCCAACCTTGGGCTTGTTGCCAAATTTGCATATATGTTTAAGGGAGTGTGCGTATGTGTATGTGCACGTGTGTCTATAGGAAAAAGAGATGCAGTCTTGCATGATTCCAGTCAAAATTCCAGCCCTGGTTAGTGCAGAGGAAGTTGTGAAAGGTACTTCCATCCTCTTCCCTGCACCTGCCAGGTCTAAATTCTGTAACCAGGAAGTTAAATTCTGATGCCAGTAATGGAGAGCCCTATTTCTAAAGATTTCTGATGGTGCAGTACTCCTCTTTGTTTGGGGCAACAGAATCTTAGCAACAGCTATTAGTCAGCAGCTACAGACCCAATCAAATGGTGAACTTGGACAATCTCTTTTGTACATGTCTTTAAGAAAAATCCCTTGCTCAAGAATATAAAACATATTGACAATTATGCACTAGCCCCAAATATAGCTTTTCCCTGTAGTTCTACAGGCGGGTTAAATGCACTGAGTAGTCAGGCTGCACACATAGAAAAATCAATTTCATAGGAGATATATCTTCATGTGTCATGAACGTGTGTATGATAGTGGCCTTTTATGTCTATTTAGCTTAGAGCAAATTTAAAGCTATAACTTTTAATTCCTAGTGATATTAGCTGTAAAATAACTCAACAATTTAACAAAATTTTCTCTCTCTCTTTCTTTCTTTCTCTCTCTTTCTTCATTGAATGACTATAATAATATTCCAGGAATGACCTTGAGAGATTGGACATTTTTCTTGGCTTAAGTGCCATCAGCAATATTTTTTTCAGAAAGCAAGCCACTTAGGTAGTTGGAAAAAAAGTGCCGATAAAAATCTACTCTTGGCTACTCAGTAAATTGCATTGCACTATCTGCTTGCCAGCTGAGGGTGAAGAACATTGTATATTAAAAGATTTTCATTGTGTAATAATGTGAACACTAGCAGCAGTAATTATAAAATCAATAATTCGTAATAAATATGTCCTCCTTATATAATTACTACATGATTGCAAAACCAATATTATGCACTAGTTGGAATGGAAAAGGTTGCTGCTAAAGACTTTCTATATTACACATTATTGTTCAACTCTTAAACACCCTTGGACAAATGAAGCATAGCTTCAACCTCATCAGAATTAAGCGAAATGCTATTTCAGTTTGATCTCCTTAAAAAGTATTTGATTCATGGAAAAACTAATTACCAGATTAAAATGCAACAAAAAGTGACTTCAATGCACAGTGTTAAATACCATTTAGTGTGAACTGGGGAACAAAAGGAAGATAGTCTCTGTCCCTTAAGATGGTAAAGGTTTAGATTTTTTATTGTTATTTCTTTTCTTTCTTTGCTTTCTGGCTGAGTGTTTTGATTCCCTAGGAACCAAATAAACCTCAAGAGCTCATAATTTGTATCTGCCTTTCCATTTTTCACAAGCTTTTCTTTTTGATTCAAGTGGTAATTTCTGCAGCTGAGACAACAAGGAATAAAGGCTTTTGTGGGTTTACCATCTTTCAGGGTACTGAAATTCAGCAAGACGACCAAGTGTTTTATTATTTCAGTTGTATAAATTGCTCCTAGGGCTATTAGAAGAGTATAAAATTGACATAAACATAAACGCAAACGGAACACACCCAAAGATGAATTCCAAGACACTTATGCATTGTATAGCTGCCCTACTCATCATAATCCCACCCTAAAGAGATAGCTCCTTATGTACACAAAGGCATGGAATTTCAAAGAACACCAGCTGTTATGACAGACATTATGCATGTACACATACACATACGTAATCTCAGAGAATATACACAGGTTACTAGACTCCAAATACTGCTTGTAATACTAATACTTCCTTCCATTATACGAAAAAGCACACCTATTTTTCTCCTGTTATTTCTACATTTTTGTGTTCATACATTTCTGATCGCTGGAGAAAGTTTCATCTCACTAATTATGGATCTCTACAATGCAGAGATCTGTGTCTATGCTAATCATCCAGTTTCCCACATAGTAGTAAAAACTCAGAAAATGTGGTGAGAAAAATAGGTCCTTTCAGGGCAAAGCTTCATCCTAAATTTAATATCTAGGAAACGCTAGATGAATCACATCCTCAAATTGCTTATTTCTTCTCATAGTGGCTTTCGGAGTGACTAAGTCAGATGTAGATGTGTGCATTGTAAAAGAATCCCATCCCTTGCATCTATTTGGAGGAAGCGTTTCCATAATGCAACAATAATGGCTTGTATAACATACTCTGTCTTCTCCACCCATTGATTCCCAATATAAGTGCTAAATTTGCCGGTGGCTTTGTCATGAGCTGTTCACTTGTGACTCCTTCATATGGTATTCATCTCTCTTCTGCAAAGATCATTGGTTGCCTTTATGTGGAAGCTCATCTAAAAATACACTTTTGGCAAACCAACTCCATCTGCAAATGTAAAAAGCTCGCATTACTTCTGAGCCTAGAATAGACGTTTACATGCAATGCAGGACATTAAAAATGAGCAAAAGTAGGACAATATCTGAGAGTAAAAAAGCATTCCTTCTTGAAAACAAGATGTGAAAAGAAAAAAAATACAGTGAGAAGTCATGTTGTCAGGCTTCTCTTCTCTTCTCTTTCTTCTCTTCTCTTTCTTCTCTTCTCTTCTCTTCTCTTCTCTTCTCTTCTCTTCTCTTCTCTTCTCTTCTCTTCTCTTCTCTTCTCTTCTCTTCTCTTCTCTTCTCTTCTCTTCTCTTCTCTTCTCTTCTCTTCTCTTCTCTTCTCTCTCTCTTCTCTTCTCTTCTCTTCTCTTCTCTTCTCTTCTCTTCTCTTCTCTTCTCTTCTCTCCTCTCCTCTCCTCTCCTCTCCTCTCCTCTCCTCTCCTCTCCTCTCCTCTCCTCTCCTCTCCTCTCCTCTCCTCCCCTCCCCTCCCCACCCCTCCCCTCCCCTCCCCACCCCTCCCCTCCCCTCCCCTCCCTCCCCTCCCCTCCCCTCCCCTTCCCTTCCCTTCCCTTCCCTTCCCTTCCCTTCCCTTCCCTTCCCTTCCCTTCCCTTCCCTTCCCTTCCCTTCCCTTCCCTTCCCTTCCCTTCCCTTCCCTTCCCTTCCCTTCCCTTCCCTTCCCTTCCCTTCCCTCTATGACTCATCTGAAGTCCAAGTTCAAGCCAACTCTGCAGTTCAGAATATTATCTGTGTATGGCAGACCCTGGCTTCTGGAATTATCAGTCAAGTCAAGTAGTCACAACTAAGATAACCTTCTGAACTGTGCCCAGTGTAACTCTCTTGAGGCCTAATAAGACATCTGTAACAAACAGAATGTTAAATGCAACTCTGGTTTTGTCAGATTCCAATCTTTAAGGGAATCAAGGGGAAAAAAAGGGTTAGGGTTGGTGTTATGCTTTGTTCATGTTTTGAGAACATTTCCTGTCGGGCTTCAGGTATTAACTGATCACTTATTTCCCTCATAGATTCTTGAAATTTTGCATAATTTAGAGAGCAATGTTTCTTTTAGGAGCTGATCCGACATGAATCCAACATTCCAGGGGGAAATTGGATGCAATGTATTTAAAATTTGACTTCCCTGGAATCCACAAAAGGTACTTGTGCCAAAGTCTCTAGGACATATATAACAACAATATAAAAATATGCAGTTCTCATCTGTTAAGGTATTTACATTATTCCCATTTCTGTGGTAGTTAGGTGATTTCCATGCTAAAAATACCCATGATAACTCCTCTTGAATACAATTCAAAATTTGTTTATAATAGAACTTTGCTAAGTACTTCATGATATAAACATCTTTGTGTAGTGGGGCAATAACGTAATTTTATTTTATCAGAATAGAAAATGTGTGTATGTCTAAGTACCTGGATGAAAAAAAATCAAGGCAGTATAACAAGACGTAGCTTTTGCTGGGTCATAAGGAGGATATTTCTTGTCCTGAATCATGCTTGCTAATGGCCGGTGGTAAAATTTTAGGTAAAATTCTGCCTGGGAATTACAGTTACTATGTAGTTAAGCTACATCTGGAGTCATAAATGCTTAAGGTCCTTACCATCAGTTAAAGGCTGATTCAATATCTTCATTCAAGACTTAGGTGGAAGATTCTTTTTCAGCCACCTTTCTGCATCAGGTTACACATTATCTTCTTATGGAGAGAACGTTCTGTGAGATTAGCCAAGAAAAGGACCTCAGACCCCACTGCCAACCATGGGAGGGTAAGGGCCTTTACAAGGTTTCCGGCACAGGTTATGTTGTAAACTAGCAATATGAAGGTGAAAGAGATATCTGAGAGAAAGCACGGATTGACTATGTCAGTTTAAGGGAATTTACCTCCCTACTCTATTAACTCCACTTGTTGAAGTGTAGATTGTCAAGGATTTATGAACACGCAGAAGACTCATCAGAGAAGATTTACGATCTCTGTGCCACATCCATGCAACACTGAGTCAATGTGTGCATGTACAGTAAGTCTGAGATATTCAGAATTTTTCTGATTTATTGTATGTTCTTCTATATTTTTCTCCAGAATTTCTCCATCATTCAGATCAAGCCTATATTTGCCTTTACTGATGTGTACTTGCATATTTTAGAACAACTAGAAGGTATAGGGTCTAAGCAGAAAAGGTTGGGTGAAATTCTGTGCTATGTGTTACCCAGGAATTAAGATATGATCAAAGTTGTGCTCTGGAATAAAATGATAGTATTCTATGTGGGAAAAATATAATTTCTTCCTTTCTTTCCTTGTTCTTTGAATTGATTGTGTGTAAACAGGAAAGAAATGGCATTTTACAGTATTGATAGTTGCATCAAAGAGAACAGACACAAAAAAAACGTGCAGTTCATGCTGTAGGATTATAGAATACAGGGCCATATAATACAGGGGAAAAGTATATAGAATAATTTAGGTTTGAAAAGACCTTTAAGGTCAAGTCCAACCATTAACCTAGCACTGCCATATCAGTTCCCCCTTCAGCCTCCTTTTCTCCAGGCTAAACAACCCCATTTCCCTCAGCCACTCATCATAAGACTTCTTCTCTAGACCCTCACCAGCCTTGTTGCCTGTCTTTGGACACACTCCAGCACCTCAATGTCCTTCTTGTAGTGAGGGGCCCAGAACTGAACACAGTACTCCAGGTGTGACCTCACCAGTGCCAAGTACAGGGACATGATCACCGCCCTACTCCTGCTGACCATGCTGTTCCTGATACAAGCCAGGATGCCATTGGCCTTCTTGGCCACCTGGGCACACTGTTAGGTCATATTCAGCCAGCTGTCAACCAACGCACCGAGGTCTTTTTCTGCCGGAGGTCTTTCCAGCCTCTTTTCCCCAAGCCTGTAGCATTGCATGGGGTTGCATCTTGTTGAATCTCATACAGTTGGCCTCAGCCCATCTGTCCAGACTGTCCAGATCCCTCTGTAGAGCCTATCTATGTTCATGCAGAACAAATTACTGAGGGTGCACTCGATCCCCTCATCCAGATCATTGATACAGTCATTAAACAGAACTGGCTCCAATACTGAACCCTGGGGAATATCACTTGTGACTGGCAGCCAACTGGATTGAAATCCTTTCACCACAACTCTTTGGGCTTGGCTATCTAGAAAATTTTTGCCAAGCGAAGAGTATGCTCATCCAAGCCTTGAGCAGCCCATTTGTCTAGGAGAATTCTGTGGGAAATGGTGTCTAAAGCTTTAATAAAGCGAGGTAGACAACACTCACAGCCCTTCCCTCACCCACTAAGCAGGTCACCTTGTCATAGCAGGAGATGATGTTGGTCAATCAGGACCTGTCTTTCACAAACCTATGCTTATTGGGCCTGATTCCCTGGTTGTCCTTCACATGTTGCATGACGGCACTCAGGATGATCTGCTCCATAACATTCCTCAGCACAGAGGTCAGAAGGCCTGTATTTTCCTGGATTCTCCTTCTGGTCCTTCTAACAGATGAGCAACACATTTTCTGACTTCCAAACAATTAGGACCTCCCCGGTTAGCCAGGACTTCTGATAGAAGATGGAAAGTAGCTTGGTGAGCACTTTCTCCTGCTCTCTCAATATGCTTGAGTGGATCCACTCCAGCCCCATAGACTTGTGTGTGTCTAAGCAGTGTAGCAGGTAGCTAACCATTTCCCCTTGGATTATGGGGGCTTCATTCTGCTTTGCACCCTTCTCTTCTATCTCAGAGGACTGAGTACCTGGAGAACAACTGGTCTTACTATTAAAGACTGAGGCAAAGAACGCATGAAGTAACCCAGCCTTTCCTCATCCTTTGTCACTATATTTACCTCCCTATCCAATAAAGGGTGGAGATTCTCCTTAGTGCTCCTTTGGTTGTTAATGTATTTATAGAAATATTTTGTATTTTCTTTTATTGCAGTAGCCATATTAAGTTCTAGTTGGACTTAAGCCCTTCTCATTTTCTCCATTCATAACCTCACGACATCCTTGTAGTTTCCCTGAGCTGTCTTCCCCTTCTTCCTAGAGTCATAAACTCTCCTTTTTTTCCTGAGTTCCAGCAAAAGTTCTCTGTTCAGCCAGATCAGTCTTGTTCCCAGATGGCTCTTCTTCTGGCAGATGGGGACAGCTTGTTCCTGTGCGTTTAAGATTCCCATCCTGAAGAAAGTCCAGCCTTTCTGGACTCCTTTGCTCTTCACAGCTGCCTCACAAGTGATTCTATAACTCGTAAACAAGCCAAAGTCTGCTATCCAGAAGTCCAAGGTAACAGTTTTGCTGATCCCCCTCCTTTCTTCTCGAGGAATCAAAAACTCTATCATTTCATGATTGCTGTGTCCAAGAAGGCCTCCAACCATCACATCACCCACAAGTCCTTCTCTGTTCACAAAAAGAAATTCCAGCAGGGCACCTTCCCTAGTTGGCTCGCTCACCAGCTGTGTCAGGAAATTATGTTCCACACATTCCAGGAACCTGCCAGACTCTTTTCTGTCCACTGTATTGGAGCAGGTACATCCGGTAAGTTAAAGTCCTCCAAGAGAACAACGGCTAGCTTGTTAAAGAAAGTTAAAGTCCTCCAAGAGAACAAAGGCTAGCTATTGTGAGAAATCTCCCAGCTGCTTGTAGAATATTCCATCTGGCTCTTCATTCTGGTCAGGTGGTCTGTAACAGACTCCCACTACGATATCTGCCTTCTTGGCCTTCCTTCTGATTCTTACCCACAAACACCCAACTCTATTGTCATCATCATTAAGCTCTAGACGATCAAAACAATTGCTAACATACAGGGCTATACAGAATTGCATTTATTAAGAAATATCTACAGAAATATGAACATATATTACCACACACTGTAGTAATATCAGCTCTGGAAAGGGAAGATCAATCAAAGCTAAAATATTTCCGCTCACCCTAAGTTCAAAGGTTTTA
Source organism: Opisthocomus hoazin (assembly GCF_030867145.1). Classification (NCBI taxonomy): domain Eukaryota; kingdom Metazoa; phylum Chordata; class Aves; order Opisthocomiformes; family Opisthocomidae; genus Opisthocomus; species Opisthocomus hoazin. The sequence continues at coordinate 83,095,345 of NC_134454.1, read as the reverse complement.
CGGCTAGAAAAGCACCTTTATGATTCTTTTGTAATGAAGGGTAAGACAGTGTAACTTCTGCATTTCACCAGGTAAAGATGTCATGCAGTGATATCTGTCGGCCATCAGTCTTCAGCTACGGTGGTTTACATGCTAGGTTTCACAGTAGAGCTAGATTCACTGTTGCCAGATAGACCAAAGCAGTATACAGCTGGATTTTGATGGCAGTGCTTTACAAGTTTGGGCACTGTAGAAAATAACTTTGGAAAAACTGACACAATGGAGAAAGAAGAATATACCCACACACAGATAAAATGATATCTAGTAAAAAGACAAAATGGTAAGATGGTAATAGGGGAATAAGCATGTGGTTTGATCGGCAGCTAAATGCTACATTAACGGATCACCTGTTTGTGTAATTATTATTAACACTGTTGCTTGTGTTGTTTAGCTATGAAAGAGACACAAGACAAATACAAGAGACTCTTAGTAGTTTTGTCATTGCTCAAAAGCCATCATAGCTTAGCAAGTGGGAAGTTCAGGCTCTGTGTGAGGTGAACATGGTTTCTCCTCAAGAGGAATGGGAAGACAGGTCAGGAGCCAAATGGTGCACGACACTTAATTCCACTTGACATCAAACACGACAGCTGAACTTCCCTGTAGCTCACAGTACCTTGTACATATCTGTTCCTTTCTTCGAACAGCAGTCCTGGAGGTTTTGTAGCATGGATGGAGCAAATTTGAATTTTGCCTGATCTTCCCAGTACAACCACTAGTTTGAAATCTAATTATGATTTGGACTGATGCAGACCAATGTTTTCAGAAGCATCTAGGCAGCTTAAGAGACACGATCTAAATTCGAAATTCAACATAAGTATATGGGACCCCAAATCCCTTAAGAATTTACCTTTGATAAATTTGACTTAATTTAACTTTGGTCAATTCAGTGCATCTGATTTCAGCTTGAAATTATCTCAGTTCAGCTATTTGTACTTACTGTAGGAAAAGTATTTTGAAAGGGACAAAAAGACTAATTTTCTTCTGTCCCCCTTTTTTCACTAATTCTTCTTCTACCTTTTATACTTTTAAAATATTTTTCTAATAAAATGGTGAAATTGTACATAACTCTTGTCCAGTACATCAGCAATGTATTTTTAGTTCTTCACCCTTAATTCAATTTAGCCTTAAGCTCAATTTTTTTTCAGTTAAGAATGCTCATCTTGATAAACTCCTAAGGGCCACTTCCTTGGAGAGCTTTGTTAAATCTAATTTTATTAAAACTTAGGATATGAAAATCTTGTTTGCGCAATTATCTCCATTAAATATACCACCTTTTTCTTTGGAGACTCCATTTGTAATCATTATTTTTTCACCTTTACTTTTCAGACTATAATTTGAAACAAATTCTGCAGGGTAATAAAGACTAGCTACATTGCAGAACTAGACTTCTCTTGTTACGGACTTTGCTTCAGCATAGTATCAATTGTGACAGATGTTATATCGTTTTGCTGTGTGGTGTTGTGAAGTGCAGTAAGTTAAGTGATGACAGTAACGGAAAATATGTTTGTCAGAAGAGGGTATCTTCATTCATAGAGAAAAAAACTGAAACGTTGATTCAAAAGGTAGATATTTTTTTCTTTTGAACCAGCACTGAAGTATTGCTAACACAGTTATGAAGAAGAAGAGCTGGTATCACATATAAAAGAGGTTTTTTTAAACCTCTAAGAAGCCTTCAAGTACCTATTTTACTACCTGGTCAAAAGAATCCTAATACTTGAAGTCTAAGGATTCCTGAAGGTTAGAGGGTAATATGTAATGACAATTCTGATTCTTTAGGGTTGAAAAAGAGATAAAGGATGCTGTAGAATTAATTAAACAGAACCTATACATAATTCTGAATCAATAACATACTATTTATTTTTTATCATACATCATAAATTAACAATAACTAACATGACAAGCTGGATCAGTCCACCCCAGTTTTAATTTTCTGAAACTGTGGTATCTAATCTAAATCTGTTGTCTACTCTCTCCCATTAGACACTGGAATAATACTCAGCTCCGAAGAAGACACCTAGTTTAGCAGTGATTTTAGCTTTCCCTGGATGTCTTTTGCATTCTACAACAGAATAAATGAGATGATTTGAGACAGACACCTAATCTTTTATTGTTACAGTAAGGTGAGATAAATTCCACCTTAAAAATATTATGTCATAAACAGTACACAATAAAGCATACATATTCATAAAGTAGTCAACAGAGATTATAGTTTTATAAAAGACTAGGATCATTTTGCAAAGTTTTTGGAAGAAAAATATAAAACAACAACAACAAAAAAATCCAGAATCTCTGTTCTGACAACTACATGGTTTGGTGTTAATAAATGTCTTAATTACCAATGACTAATTATTTACTTTTTAGTATTGACCTACAGAGTTAATTCAAAGTTTACTTTGAGAAAATTTCAACTGTTAAAAAACTGTTCTGATTTTCTTCCAAATTATGATCAGAGAAAGAAATAATAAGAAAATCTTTACAAAAGTAGTTCAATTAATTTCTGATATCTTAGAATATAGTATAATACATATATCATAGTTGAGTAAAATCAAGGATAGAAAATGCTTTATAGCTATAATTGCATAAGGTTATATTCAAACAATGGCATAAGAAGGATCAAAATCCAGGTGTGACATCCAGATACTTCTTGCATCTACAAAGCCCTGTCAAGACCTACTTCATCAGTGTGTTGAGACTTCCTGACGTGTATTCTAGCACTGTCACTGAGATAATTACAGACCTCAATTATATGCTTGCAACTGATCCTGGTGCTTAGTTGCTCTGGCACAAATAAAGGATGTATAGGAAGTCTATGAATTTGTGTAAGTATTCTGGCAGCTGATCATATGGGTGTTCTTAGCCTCACTATTCTTTAATCAGAAACAGACCACACAGAAAGTGAGAAATCTCTGCATTCTTCATCTGTCAACTGGATAACTTTGAACAGATCAAACTGCTAGTTTAGCCTGACTTTCAGTGAGGATGTTGTCACCTTTTTCTGAAAGTCGAAGGTTTTGTATTAGTCCATTTCAGGTATCATTCAATACATTGTAAAGTCAGATTACCCCAAATTTTTTGCATATAGAAACCTATAATTTGCTTTAGGCAAAGTTATCTGCTCATCAGTTCCCTATGCCCCCCCTCCTGCGATGGGCTCCCAAGTCAGCCCCAAAAAGGAGATAGCAATGCCCCTACATTTTCCAGAAAATTGGCACGCTGGAAACACAAAAGTCTCCTGAACTGCTGCTCAAATTCTACAAGTTTATTACAGTGCACTGGAAACACATTGGTCACAGCCTAGAGTGACCTTCTCTAGCAGAGCTTTGAACCAGGCTTTGGGCCTGGTTTGAGGAACAGTTTTAAATCCTGCTTTTAATTTAGCCCAGGTGATCATCTGAGCTCCCATCAGCCTCAGCTAGTCTGTGATTCTTGTACAACTGAATACTGCTGCTGTATTCAAAAGCATCTGGAGACTTTAGACACTTAAATTTGGTACACGTGTGACCTGTGTGTATAAGATTCTATGACAGTCTATGGCAATACATCTAATACTGTTAATGGCGACTAGAGAGGCACCCATCTGCCCACATGTAGGTCTCAGGTTTGAGGTGATTTGTGCAGAACTCCCATGGAGGTACTTACAGTTATCTGGTCAAATCTAGGTGACTGCAGTTCTGAGCTAAATTCCACATTTCAGTTTTCAGAGGAGATCACAGCTTCATTTTTGCCTCATACTAAAAGTCCCAAAAATAAGGGCATCAGTATGAAACAGATACTTTAGAAAACCTCTCAATTTCTCAAAAAATTCAAAAGAAGGGAAAAGATGGCTTTGCCATTTAGAAAACAATTCAGGCTCACTGATCTTGAGATTTCTTCATGTTTTTAATCATTAAAATAAAATCATCACCATCCTATACATGATGTTCTATTTCAATTATTTTAATACATGTGAAAAACAGTGACTTAAGAGTTCTGAAAACAGGAATTCTAAGTTGAGCAATTAAAAAAATAGCCAGAGATGACTAAACAAGTTTCTCTTCTCGGCTTTTCCATGAAGTGTAGAAAAACCACTTTTGTTAGGGAAATAGTAACCTTGTCAGTCTGGCCATTCAAAGACAGGTGAAAATGTAACACACCTAGCTGCAGTTCACTCCAAGAGCATCCCACTGACAACTTTTCTTTCCATTAAGGTAATTTTCTTTGGCCATTGAGATTACGAATTTAATTCCCTAGAGTAGTGGTTAGAACTCTTACCTGAGTAAGGTCAGCTTTCCAGTTTTTCGTCATAGGCGTTTAACAAATTTTATCCAATTGTTGTTTAATTTGAAGTCACCAGTATTTAACATTTTAAGTGACTTGAGTACTTCAGAAACTGTCCTTAAAAGGAAAGTCCTTTCTCATTTTTGTAAAACTAATAGCACTAGTATTCAAGTGTTAAATTTAGTACTTAAGTGTTAAATCAAGGTCCAGAAAAGAAAGAAAGGAAAATGTTCGGGGCATGAATTGAGCAAGCATAGCTTTGATGATGTAAAGGTCTGATACTTCTGTAATGGTAAGGGGTATAAATTAGGGTTAGGTTTCATTAACGGCGGTGAAGATACATCTGATACCAAACATGTGCCAGTAAAATCCAGTTCATACCTTTATTTGGGACCTTACTTTCTCTTTAATAAAAAAAATTATTTCTATTGTAAATTCTAAGGCAAAAATATCATAAAACAATTAACAAATCAATTCAGTAGATTTACAAGCAAGAGTTATATTAAGCTGTTTTTATTACGCACATTTTGAATTGTACGCACAAAGAGGGAAATGACAAAGAAAAGAAACAGAAACTTTGGTTTAGGTGTGAAGCCTTAAATTGGCTGATAAATTTCCTTTGGTTGTTTCCATGTATTTGTATATCTTATTGTTAACTATATATAAATTAGTCCAGTATTTGTATTTCTACTGAATAACTTGGAATATTTTTTGTAAGTAAATATTCATAAGATATGCATGTAGCTATCATTTTTAGTTCTTTCATTCTTGTGTGGCTTGTAAGTTGAGTGTATGTGCATGAGAGAGTTGTATTGTATATTCACTGAGACAAGTATAACATCCTCCTGTGGCTCAGCTGCCATCACAGTAACTCCGCGTCTCATCCAATTTTTGAAGAAAGGTAACTCTGTGCTTTTTGCTGGTATAATAGAAAAAGGATAGAAGGACCATCTGGAAAGATCTGGTTAAGATAATACAATGGGGTATACATTTCAGTACAACGGCTTGCTGTTATCCATCCACTCATTTCTTGAGGAAATTTGTGGCAAATTTGGGGGAGATAAGGTGATGGTTGGTGCAATACAGTGTAATGGTGCAGATATGGGATAATGATCAGAAAGGCGAGTATCTTGTCTATGAATCACAGTGCTCCTGCAAGATTTTCTTCTTTAGTTGACTTAAGGGTTCTGAAAAATTTGTGGTGCTTTTTTAAAAGATGAACGCATTGTTCTGAAGAGAAAAACTTGGTATTGCATGGATGTGTTCTGAGACGTTCCTTTTCTCTTTAAGAGTGATATTTACAAAACGAAACAAACAAGCGAAAATTTGCAGCTAAAAAGCTAATAAGTACCACTTTGAAGCCAAGAAGCAAAAAGTTGCTTCCCAGAAAAAAAATCTCACCTGCCTTTTTGCAGACTGCCATGTCTCACATAAGCATGGAAAAATCAAGGAGTCCAATTCTCTGCCTTTTAAGGTTTGTAATTCATCTCCCCTCAAGAAGTTACCTGTCTAAGGCAACATTTTCATACATTTTGTGTTCCTTTAGTTCAAATGTAGCAAAAGGAGCTGTGTGAAATACATCTTTCAGTCAAAGCATGGCAACATTAAACAAATATAGGAAGGGTTTTTTCAAAATAAACTGGGGAAGACTGGTCAATAATCAAGACTTAAAGATCAGAGAAATATTGAAAATTCATATTGAACTTCTCAGAGATTTCTGTTCTTACTAATTATATTTACTGTGATACTCACTAGACATGCTACCTCACAAGCTTTTAGTGAATTTGTGCTTCTCTGCAAGGCACAAGAGAAGTTCTTATGCCTCAAGTAGTTAAGACAGTTTACTATTGGCTTTTACCACTGAACACAAGGTCCCCGCTATCAACAGCTTTCCTCACTGTTTGTGGTCTGATTTACCTGCTTTTCGAAGCAGAGTGGTATTTTACATCCATATTTTATTGGCACAAAAAGCAATGCAAGGGGCTGCTTAACAGAGCGAATGTTGTGTATGCAGGTGTATGTGTGTCTATATATATACACAGACATGTGTGAAACCTCAAGTGTCTATCTATGGGGTTACTACTGGTGTATGCTAACATTCACTAGGATTTCCATCAGTACTAGTAGGACCTTTCTTCACGTCTCATCAAAGTCCCTTAAGAGTAATGCAGGAAGGCTGTTTCTAGTCATGGAAATACTTACCAGTCTATACTCACTCACTTCTTTAGCTGATACTGTCAGCTACGATGTGAGCTCATGTCCAGTAGAAAGTGAACCCAGACGAGCGATTCATCTAAGTTAACAGAATCTGAGTAGAGTTTTCCTTTTAAACACATGAAGTCATAGGACAGACATAAAGACCTGTAAGGTCAAGAAAACATCGCTGCAGATTTAGCTGTCATTAAGGATTATAAATGAGATGATATTGTGAGGCTAAATCTAGATCTCTCTCTTTTAGGCATTTAAATACTCTTAAGGCATTTTAACTCTTTTAAGTTTTTAAGATTCTCTTAAAAACTCGTAACTGAAACTGTTCTTCTGTATTGGGTATGAAAATGCTAAGACACTATTACAGCTAGAGATTCAGGGTTTGGACACAGTGCTGACTTAGTACAGGATGAAAAACAAGGTATATTTTCAGGCATCTTACTTGAGTATCAAATAAAAATATAAGCATGTAACTCAAGCTTTTGACAAGAACATGTAGAATTTAGGCATTAAACTTACTGCATCTAAGATTAACTTTTCAGACCTTTTGGATATCAGCATGCAGAAAAAGTACTTCAGGATAAACTAGAACATGAACATACAGAATGTATGTTCATTTAGAGACTTCGTTGGAATATATGCTGTGTCTGCACAATAACCGCAAAGTGATTTATCCCTGCCTCTCCTGAGTGCTCTATCTTTCCTGTTGCAGTTTTCCTTTTGACTCTTTTTCTCTAAACCTCTGTGTTTGTGTTCCCGCCCTGCCCCCTTCAAAACTCAGACTACTAAATATTCTAACTTCAGAATCACAGAATCAAAGAATCACAGAATCACAGAATGGTAGGGTTTGGAAGGGACCTCTGTGCGTCATCTAGTCCAACCACCCTGCCGAACCAGGGTCACCTACAGCAGGCTGCACAGGACCGTGTCCAGGCGGCTCTTGAATATCTCCAGAGAAGGAGATTCCACCATCTCCCTGGGCAGCCTGTGCCAGTGCTCTGTCACCCTCAGAGGAAAGAAGTTCTTCCTCATGTTCAGACGGAACTTCCTGTGCCTCCGTTTGTGCCCATTGCCCCTTGTCCTGTCACTGGGCACCACTGAAAAGAGCTTGGCCCCATTCTCCTGACACCCACCCTTCTGATATTTATAAGCATATATTAGGTCCCCTCTCAGCCTTCTCTTCTTGAGGCTGAACAAGCCCAGCTTCCTCAGCCTTTCCTCGTAGGAAAGATGCTCCAGTCCCCTCACCATCCTTGTAGCCCTCTGCTGGACTCTCTCCAGTAGCTCCCCATCTTTCTTGAAGTGAGGAGCCCAGAACTGAACAGAGCACTCCAGATGAGGTCTCACTAGGGCAGTGTAGAGGGGAAGGAGAACCTCCCTCGTCCTGCTGGCCACACTCTTCTTGATGCACCCCAGGATCCCATTGGCTTTCTTGGCAGTCAGGGCACACTGCTGGCTCATGGTTAACCTGTCGTTCACCAGGACACACAGGTCCCTCTCTGCAGAGCTGCACTCCAGCAGGTCCACCCCAAGCCTGTACTGGTGCATGAGGTTGTTCCTCCCCAGGTGCAGGACCCTGCATTTGGCTTTGTTGAACCTCATCAGATTCCTCTCTGCCCAACTTTCCACCCTGCCCAGGTCACGCTGAATGGCAGCACAAACTTCTGGTGTATCTACCACACCTCCCAGTTTGGTGTCATCAGCAAACTTGCTGAGGGTACATTCTAACTCTTCATCCAGGTCATTGATGAAGAAGTTAAACAAGACTGGGCCCAGTACTGACCCCTGGGGGACACCACTAGTTACTGGACTCCAACTCGACTCAGCGCCGCTGATGACAACCCTCTCAGTTCTGTCATTCAGCCAGTTCTCAATCCACCTCACCGACCACTCATCCTGCCCACACTTCCTGAGCCTCCCTAGGAAGGTATTCTGGGAGACCGTGTCGAAAGCCTTGCTGAAGTCATGGTAGACAACATCCACAGCTCTCCCTTCATCTAGCCAGTCAGTCGTGCCATCGTAGAAAGCTATCAGATTGGTCAGGCATGATTTCCCCTTGGTGAATCCATGCTGACTACTCCTGATAGCCTTCTTTTCCTTCACTTGCTTGATGATGACCTGCAGGATAAGCTGCTCCATCACCTTTCCCGGGCCTGTAGTTCACTGGGTCCTCCTTCTTGCTTTTTTTGAAGATTGGAATGACATTGGCCTTTCTCTAGTCCTCGGGCACCTCTCCTGTCCTCCAGGACTTCTCAAAGACGATGGAGAGTGGCTTAGCAATGACATCCGCCAGCTCCCTCAGCACTCGTGGGTGCATTCCATTGGGGCCTATGAATTTGTGGGTGTTTATATCTCTTAAGCGATCCCTCACACTGTCCCCCTCGACCAAGGGAAAGTCGTCCTCTCTCTAGGCTTCTTCTCTTACCGCCAGGGCCTGGGATTCCTGAGGGCCAGTCTTAGCACTGAAGACTGAAGCAAAGAAGGCATTCAGTAGCTCTGCCTTCTCCGCATCCTCCATAACAAGGACACCCGCCTCATTCTGACAGAATGAAAATCAGTGTTCTCTATCCTTTACCTCCAGATGGAATAACGTGTATCCTATTGTTTGGTACATGCTTGATGGAGAAATGCTAAAGCCCTGTAAAAGTGTAGAATTAAACATGTCTCCCACATCTTTGAAAAGTGCTTGAACTACTAAGATATTAATTTAAAGCAAAGATGCCACCCATTCATATGCTTGAAAAGAGAGGTGGAAATCACTGCAGCGCTTAGATATCCCTATTTCTATAAATGCTTATAAGGCTTTTTTAAGAATGTCTTCCAGAAGAATTGAGCAAAAGAAAGCGTAGTTGCTGCATTGTAATCAGTATTAGGTATGAGATAGGTTGCTCATCCCTGCCATTTATAGGTACCTGGGCAACTTTAAACTAAAGAAGTTAGGTGTCAAAGGATTATAAGCTCCTCAGACATTAGGGGTCAGCTAAGGATGACAGTTTAAGTGCTTACTGTACATTTTGTGTAAGTCCTAGATTAGATACTCGAGTCCTTATATCCCATTGGGTCTTAAATCTTTGATGCATTGCACTAAGCCGAGGTGTTTAGCTGACATACTTAGTCACTTAAGCTCCTGATAGAGGGACAATCAGGCCACCTGTTATCTCAGTCACTCTTTTGAGTTCTTCATCGTTGTCAATTGACCAAAAGGAGAAAGCCAGGGAGAAGAAGTTTTCAGAAGCAGGTGTTCTTTAGGCATGACTTTAAGTTAGATGAAATGTGCCAAGGCACCAGTAACTTAGTGCTGAAAGTCACAGAGGAATCTTGTGAAGAACACAAATTCAAAGTCAGTTTACGGAGTTCAGAAATCAGTTTTTTAGCCTACCCCCTCACACACACACACACACACACACACAGGTTATACAGCAGGAATATTTGGAGTCTTTTCTAAAGTAAAACTGGCACAACTCTTGAATGAAAGTGAGGACAGCGTATGAATGAAAAGTTACAAAACATACTCTACCCACATGCAAAACTGTTGCTCAGTTTTTGTCACCTGATCTGAGTCGCCAGTGCAGGGAAAAAAGATTATCTTTCATTTAAAAGTTACAAAGTGTTACTATCTGTTTGATCTGAAAGTCAGACTGTGCTGCCAGACCACAACATTTGTAGCAGTAGCATTTAGCATGTGCAGTTTACTGAAATGTAGGCTGGCATTTAAATTATTAAGACTATATAAAAAGCCTTAGCAAATTACCACTACCCATTTCCCCTGTCCTCCTACTTCAAGCATTACCAGTGCTTATATCGCTGTGAATGCGAAACACTTGATCACAGCAGCAACTGGCAATTCTGGGTACACCAAACCCCAGGTGAGGAGCAATTATGTTTCAATGTCAAGATTAATTTTGTCATAACTTAAAAATTTGCCTGATGTGACAAAGCCCCCCATGCTGTCTGAGGACAGCCCAGATGCAAATGTTTTAGAACAACTCCAACAGTTCCCTTAGCACCCTTCATGACAGAAAATCCCTAGCTGGTCCTCAAATAATAATGGAAAGAAGATTGGAAAAAAGGAAGCAGAAGGATAAGGGCAGATGGAATGAAAATAAAATAGAATGGCCTATTCTATGCACAAATTGCTATATGGGGGCAGGGGAAGAGGAATGTTGCAAGGTGAAATAACTTTAGTTCATTTTTAAAAGTGTTCATGATCAGAAATGCTTGGGACTTCAATGGGAAATAAATTCCAGAGGGTTCTGCAAATCTCTTTGATGAATGTATGGAATTGTCTCCTAGTCTTCTCATTATTACTTTTAAACAAAAAAAAAAAAAAAAAAAAAAAACACAAACAAAAAAAACCAAAAATAAATAGAAGAACTGATAATTCAAGCTGTTGTCTTTAGCTTCTGTTGTTTTCCATAAGCAACAAGAACATACTGTTTTAGTGAAACACAAAAGCTGGTTTCCAGAGCTACTGCTGAGTTCTGCATCACGCCAGGACCTCGTTCACTTGTTCTAAGAGCAGCTTAGAAAGGTGGTTAGAGACAGTTTTCAGTACTTGATTTGTCCCAATTATCTGTTCCTGCCTATTAGAGTGAATGAAACATCATGGTACTGTTTATCACAGGCTTTGTATTAGCTAATAACACTGTTATTACTCTGAACATGCTGTATGCAGTCAATGTGTGTTCTGTTATACTTCCTGCTAATCCCCACAAGCTTTTAGACACATTTCTTTCATCTTTCACAATAAAACTGAACCCTTCTGAATCAATGAAGCTTCCTCACACACTTTTTCATTTGAAACTTGCCTACTAACATTAAGATTAAGGTATCTGGTCTTATTTCAGAGCTGTCCTTATTTATAATCCAGGCATATAAAAATCCTCAGCCTCATCCATCCAGAAATTTTGAAACTGGATGTTAATTCAATGAATCATAATTATCATTGTTTGAAAAGTTCAATACTGTTTCACTCATGAACAGTTCCTGTGAGCCTGATATTTTCTTTGGTCACTTCACTCCATTGTAATGCCATCAATTTCAGGAAAATACATAAGAAATTGGAGGAGAAATTGGTGCAGATCCAGCTCAATAGTCCCACAAGAGTTTAAGCAGGCTTTCCTGATGTGGAAGCAGAGCTAAGAAAGTCAAAATTTATCTGAATGGGTCATCACTAAATTAAGATCTAATATTATGGATAATTGGGAATAATTCACAACAACAGCATGCAGGGCCATCTTGCTATAGTACTTTTAGCTTTTCACAAACTTCTCAGCACAGACATCTGAATATGACTGTTCTGAAAAAAATCGTAGAACATAGCACGATTATAGTAGTGTAGCAAAAGATGCTGAGGGCTATGCCACAATGAGCTCTCTCACACAACAGATTAATCAGAATATCATAATGTGATTGTGTATCCGCTTTTTGCATAATCTGATGAGCAGTTACTAAATCATGGGAACATTTATAATATATCCCAAGATTTTTTTAGGAATTTACTGAGATAAATGAGGCTATTTTCCCCTAAAGTGGAAATTAGTGGGAAAAAAGTGTAAAGCAATCTGTTTAGAACAAAAGTCTGGGTTCGTGCAGAATGAGGGATGTGTTTTTTATTGTAGTTGTTGGTTTTTTTAACGTGAAAACATTGCATTTCTGCATAGCCAAATACTTTTGTTTCTGCTGGTTAAATATTATTTTTTCTGCTTTCTCATGTTGATATACTTAGCTCCCCCTGCGTAGATTATCTTTGTATGCATACCCATACAGTAATTTTATTTACACACACACACTGTTATCAAATAAAATCTAGATTGGGTGGGGTTAGCATTAATGTTTTAACAGAAACAAAACAAAATCAACATTAGAAATACATATTTATTTATTTCCCTTCCTAAACTACTTTTCCTTTAGGAAAAAGGGATGTTTCAACACTGCTAGAATGAAATGGAATAGTCAAAGTTACTCGCTTTAACATTGTCAGAGTAAATATTTCATCAAATTTGAATCCATTCCAAAAAAAAGCTTCCACATATTAAAAAGGACATTTCAATGAAAAAGTGGTTTAGTACAGATTTTCAAGATTTTCACATTTGCAAATATGTTCTGTAAGTGCACAATGTTTTTGTGATATTTTTCTGAATATTATGCATACATCAGTCAGATATTTAATGTTTAATTAATAATGACAGATACTTTCTTTTTGAGTTCTGATGTAAAAACAGTTAAGTAATGTCTACAGAAATGTCAAACATCTAACATAACTGGGCTCTAGTCCATGACTGGTAGTCCTATAAACTATTACACGATGAATAATAGCGAGTAAAGTGACAAATGCACCCGTTACTCTCTAAAGTTGTCGAGTGAGCTATCTCACAGTGTGTTTTACAGCTGTACGTCATTCGGGCCATTATAGTAAAAGATCACACCACATGTTTTTCTAAAAAGTAATTTGGTTTGCTAGACCAGTTGACAGTTTTCATCATTACTCTCTGAACAGAAAAAAGGCTAGAGAGTAAAAGACAAAGAATACTTCTACATTAAAATAAGACATAGCAAATACATGCTGCCTTCATTCTAATTAGTGGCTTTGCAGCAGCACAGACTTCAGGCAAGAGTGTACACACCAGTCAAGTCCCCTTGGCCTTGATATCAGTATTTAGATTAACAGTTCTTTCTAAAGTTTGCCACAACGTCTTCAATGGTGTTACTGCACTCCCTAGAGAGATCGAAGTTATCAGGTATTTCTAGTCTCACGGAACACTTTGGGTTGAAATAAACCTCAGAAGGTCATCCAACCCCTGTCACTAGCAGGGTTAATTCTGATGTTAGATGAGATTGCAGACTGCTTGTACTTCACAGTCACATCTCCAGATGCAGAAGTAATGCAGAGTAATTATGTATTAAAACCGATAAAGTCACTAGCAATCATTTGCTTTGTTGTTCTTTCTAATCCTGCATTTCCTTGTACTCCTTTGGAGATACTTCTTTCATAGTCTGACAAGATACTTCTCTCTGACATTGAGAATGTGTCTGGCCAAAGGGGGAAAAGAGTAAACCACCACTAAATGGAATGATTGGATATCTCTACAAATTTTTAGCAATTGCTCCTTTTTTTTTCCAATTCCTGAATATCATTTGCTTTTCACACTTTCTAAAATGATGCTGGTGGTCTTCCATGCCATGGTTAGTTCTCTGAAGGGAGATACTCTCTCTTCTGGAGACATTCAGACCATTTTCTATTGTCTCAAAGTATTTAATTTATTATTTATTTAAGAAAATTCTAATGATCATGCAAACTACATAAGCAATGACTTTAGCAATGTTTCTCATTATTCCACAGCTATTTTTAACTTTGTAACACAGATGACATGAAAACACATATATATGAGAAAGCTGAGGTACTCAACAACTTTTTTGCCTCAGTCTTCACTGGCAACCTCTCTCCTCACCCCTCCCTAGTCGATGGATGGCATGAAGGAGACCAGGAGGGTAAAATCCCTCCAGCTGTAAGTGAAGACCAGGTTTGGGACCTTCTGAGGAACCTAAATGTACAGAAGTCCATGGGACCTGATGAGATGCATCCCAGAGTCCTGAGGGAACTGGCTGATGTAGTTGCCAAGCCACTCTCCATGATATTTGAAAAGTCATGGCAGTCAGGGGAAGTCCCCAGTGACTGGAAAAAGGGAAACATTGTGCCCCTTTTCAAAAAGGGTAGAAAGGAAGACCCTGGGAACTACCGACCTGTCAGTCTCACGTCTGTGCCTGGGAAGATCATGGAACAGATCCTCCTAGAAGATGTGCTAAGGCACATGGAGGCCAGGGAGGTGATTCGAGACAGCCAGCATGGCTTCACCAAGGGCAAGTCCTGCCTCACCAGCCTAGTGGCTTTCTATGATGGTGTAACAACAAGGGTGGACAAGGGAAAACCAATGGACGTCATCTCTCTGGATTTTTGTAAAACCTTTGACACGGTACCCCACAACATCCTTCTCTCTAAATTGGAGAGCCATGGATTTGATGGGCGGACCGTTCGGTGGATAAGAAATCGGTTGGATGGTCGCAGCCAAAGGGTAGTGGTCAACGGCTCAATGTCCGGATGGAGACCAGTGACGAGTGGAGTCCCTCAGGGGTCCGTTCTGGGACCGGTGCTGTTCAATGTATTTATCAATGACATAGACAGTGACATCAAGTGTACCCTCAGCAAGTTTGCAGATTACACCAAGCTGAGTGGTACGGTCCAGGCACCAGAAGGACGGGATGCCTTTCAGAGGGACCTGGACAAGCTGGAGAGGTGGGCCTGTGTGAACCTCATGAGGTTCAACAAAGCCAAATGCAAGGTCCTACACCTGGGTCGGGGTAATCCCCACTATTAATACAGGCTGGGGGATGAAAGGATCGAGAGCAGCCCTGCTGAGAGGGACTTGGGAGTACTGATAGACAAAAGGCTGGACATGAGCCAGCAATGTGCGCTGGCAGCCCAGAGGGCCAACCGTGTCCTGGGCTGCATCAAGAGAAGCATGGCCACCAGGTCGAGAGAGGTGATTCTGCCCCTCTACTCTGCTCTGGTGAGACCTCACCTGGAGTACTGCATTCAGCTCTGGAGCCCTCAGCACAAGAAGGACATGGAACTGTTGGAGCGGGTCCAGAGGAGGGCTACAAAAATGATCCGAGGGCTGGAGCACCTCTCCTATGAGGACAGGCTGAGAGAGTTGGGCTTGTTCAGCCTGGAGAAGAGAAGGCTGCGGGGAGACCTGATTGCAGCCTTTCATTACTTAAAGGGAGCCTGTAGGAAAGATGGGGACAATCTTTTTAGTAGAGACAACAGTGACAGGACGAGGGGTAATGGTTTTAAACTAAAACAGGGTAGGTTTAGGTTAGATATAAGAAAGAAATTCTTTACAATAAGGGTTGTGAAACACTGGAACGGGTTGCCCAGAGAGACAGTGGAGGCCCCATCCCTGGAAACACTCAGGACCAGGTTGGACAGGGCTCTGAGCAACCTGATCTAGTTAGCAGTGTCCCTGCTCGCTGCAGGGGGTTTGGACTAGATGACCTCTAGGGGTCCCTTCCGACCCCAAACTTTCTATGATTCTATGATTCTATGATTCTATGATTCTATGATTCTATGTATCTTCCCATAAAATAAAAAAGTGTGTTTCCTTACAAATGGAAAACAAAGAATAAATAAGGAAAAAGAATGAACACTTCCCCAAAGCCCTTTTTTTGTGTGTGTCTTGCTTCTATCACTTTCTTCATTTTCCTGTTCCTCTATGTTATCTGTCTTCAGTTACAAGAAGAAAAAAAAACAGAAAAAAAGGACAACTTTCCCTTCTATTTCTGAAACTTGAACAACATCTTTAAAGCAAACCTTGAACTACCATTTTGTTATTGTTCTGACAATAGCCAACAATGAAAGGTGAAAGGCAAAATTCAGGAAAAGAGGATGATTTCTTCTTTTTTTATATCCCCTAGAACATCTTTGAATGATTTTTTTACTAACTGGTCAGTGACGATAAAGTATGTCAACACAGAAAATACCTTCATCTGAGAAGAGGCCTAAGACTGGAACTTTCTGCTCAATAAAAATCTTGCCTTAGGTGTTTACACTGTGTAAGAGACAAATCTGAGCTGAACATGTTGTTTTTCTTTCTGCACTAGATCTGTGAGCTAATCCAGCTGAATGCTCCATCCTGACTTCAGAAGTTCTCTAGTCCTGACGTCTTGCACTGTTAAATCCTGCAGACTGGGAGTTCTCACTAGGCAAGATGTAGGATCATGGGAATGTAGTAGGCAAAGTTGAGCCTTCTGAAGGCTCTATGCTGTGTTCTGTAGACTTTGAGTCTGAGTACACATGAATTTAGGGATTACAGTTCCTGTTTGCCCTACAGACATGGATGACCCTCGACAAAATACCTTTCTCTGTGCATTAAACCTTACCTCCGAAAAGACACGAATCAATTCCCATCTTCTTTCACCTCTTAGTGGCACTGCCTTATTATTTTTATATGTGTAACACGTTGGTAAACAAGACCTTCGTCTTAGTGGACATCTAGGAGTTCCTATCTTATCTCTGCTAATGATACAGTTCTTAACATATGTAGCTTGAGCAGCTTTGCCAAACGTTTAAAGAGAAACAGTATATGGCAGTGGCCTAAAGGAAACAAGGAGCACTAGACAATGTTTTTTCCTGTTAAATATGCCAAGGTAAGTAAATGGATTTGAATGGAAGTATTTGTAGCACCTACACTCCATGCTCTGAGAGACTATTTTTCAGGGGTTAAATTCTACTCTCAGTGCAGCCCAGACAAGTTTACAGGATTTGTATCTTAATTAAATCTTTCTAATGATTCAGAGCAATTTTTTAACTCCCACTTTACATTTGTTCACTCACTGACATGTACTGTATATATGCCTTCAGATCTCAGAATCCCATTATGGATAAAGAATTGTTTGGAACTTTAAAACTCAATTTAACTATGATTTAAAGTATTTATTTATTTATTTATAAATAAAACATATTCACTGATACTTTACAGTAAATAACCTAGCCATTCAATACAGAAGTCTTACTGAAAATAAAACAATCTTGATAACAAAGCTTATTTAGGAAGTTACTCTGAAATACTGAGTGTTTTTTACTTTTACCAATGCAACTCCGTCTATCTGCATGATAATTCTCAACAATGCTAAGTTCTATTTCCCATTTGTAAGTTGATACAGTTACATACTATAAACAGATGTTAAATTAGTTTATAGAAACACCTAGGAACAACTGTAGCAGCAGATTACTTGTAAGTAATAAGCAAGATTATAAAATTCAGATTACAACAAAATGCAATAGCTTCATGCACTGGAGCAAATTAAAAAATATATTTACTATGGACAAGGTGCATAATGGATCAAATTAAGATAATGTCAAAATAAATGGACTCAATACTATGTTAATATTAAAGAACTTTACTAGCACTATGATCTTTACAAGGAAATTTAATATGTCTTCTATCTCTACTAGTGATGTTGCCTCCAAAGTATTTGTTCGAATCTCTTACTAATATTCTGTAAATACGGAAATATTTGCAACATATTCAAAAGTGGATCTGTAAAACAGAAAGATGGTGTATCTGTCATCACCGATATAGGAACAAAACCTAAATTCTCTTTGTTCATATAATAATTTCCGTATAAGAGGCCATTTTATTCAGTAAAGCAGAGGAATAACATTATAATAGAAACACTGACATAACCCTAACTACAACAGCACAAATGTCAGTTCAGTAATGAGGCAGAATTCTCTGCTGCTTTGCCAATCTCTAGAGATATGATTCTACAACAAAATGAAATAACATAAGATTTTAAAAAGCCTTAGAAAATATACAAGAACCTGGCTGTTGGAGGTGTTCTGTGTTTCCTTCCTAAAGGATATGTTGCCAATCCAAATTATGTTAAATAAGATTTGAAATTAGTTCAGTCTCTATTAACATCCTAGTAGAAAAAGACATGCATGGGGAGGAATGTGATTAATTAGCTGAAAGGTATTACAAATTACAAAAGAAGAAGGGACCATTGGACAAGTGCTGGGTACGTTTTGGCTGAAATCAGTTTGGCTACTGTTCAAGGGAAAACGTTAAAGGGGAACAGGGGAAAATAAAGTTTATTCTGAGCAGTTTTTAAATATATATATGACTGGTTCTAAACCAGCTTTTTAATTTTGTCTTGAAGAAGTGTTTCTTGCAGCTCCTACAAAAGGACCAGCCCTGTTGATTCTATGAGTCTTTTATACATTGTGACTAGCATTACAATGACTGACACAACATGGTGAGTAAAAAAATAAAGTTCCCTTTCTCCGTCAGCCCCCCCATCTCTCTCTCTAGCAGATCAATATGCTTGAAGAAAATGTCACAGACTCCATTGAAGGTAATAGGTTTAGATCACAATTACGTTTTCTGTTCAATGAACTGAGTCTGTTTGGTCCATTTCTGTTGGAAAATTCACCTGTTTGAAAAGATTCATTTTCTTCAATGCAGCAGAACATAACAGCAGAGCAGTGATGCTTGCAGTGTGTTCGTATGTATATATATATATATGTATATATATATACACACACCTGCGGTTCATGTGCTCTTCTTCTACTACGTCAGGGGGGGGGGTGAACAAAGAGAGAGAAAAAGAAAGAAGGAGTAGAAAGGAACATTTAGCCAACTCATATTAAAATGTAGTCCCGAAAAGTGTAACAGACTGAGCTGCTCTGTGTCCATAAGCAGCAATATGTTCGGAAAGACAATGTGTGATCTTACAAGATGGTGTACCACGTTCAGGCCTGGTCTTCTGAAGTCTGAATAGTGAATAGTTTACCTAGAATTTGAACTGTGAGGGCTAGATTTTTTTTTTTTTTTCACTTGGCTACAAGTCTATTTCTGAAATATATAGGCTAAGACTCATTAATACGTATCTGTAGGGACTATCAGACCTGTGTCGCATGCGTGGAGCAAGAAACAGTTCCACACCAACTAGATATATTCTGTAAGGAAACAATGTGTGGAAGAAAAAGCGCAAGACATAGATTCTTGGATTTTAATTTTCTAAATTATGAGAAATTGCCAAATCAGATTCTCTAGTCTCTTGCACAACACAATCGCCCCTGTTTTTAACCCTTTTGTATATGTTTAGCATCTTTTCCAAGAAAGTGTATCCTCCTGATGTGGAGACATCCACGACAGAGAATCTAGAACTCTTTCTGTGGTTCGCTCAGTCTTTCTCACTGTTGAAAATGTCTGCTTTACTGCTTGGATATGTATGACCTTAGCACTTTTTAGGGCTTTCGCTGTTAAGTGAAAGTGCACTTTACTAGCTAATATTTTTCCCGTCGAGGTCTGTGTATATCGCAATGAAATTACCCCAGTCTCTCTCTCTTTCTTTCTTTTCTTTTTCTCTTTTTCATACACAAAACTTATCTGCAT
This sequence comes from Opisthocomus hoazin, assembly GCF_030867145.1. Taxonomy (NCBI): domain Eukaryota; kingdom Metazoa; phylum Chordata; class Aves; order Opisthocomiformes; family Opisthocomidae; genus Opisthocomus; species Opisthocomus hoazin. Next base: position 83,075,882 of record NC_134454.1, on the reverse strand, counting down.
GGTTGTAAACTTAGAATTATTCTTTAATTTGGTCAGGTACAGGAATACCCTTTAACTTTGGAGCTTTAACGTACAAACTTTTCCACCAAAACAAATCTTCAGAGTATTGGACTTTAGAGATGTTCATAGTAAAAGAGAGATGCAATAAAATAAATAATATAAGATATGATTCATGTCTTCAGTCTGTTTTGTAAATTAGAAAGAAATTATTTTCTCCTTAAAATGTCTGCTTGTCTCCATGGACTATAAGGAAAGCCAAGGGCACTATCTCAGATGGACCCATATGTACCGCAGAAAAGTTCAAATCGGTGTAGATGGGTACAGGCACATATCAACAGCTGCTGGCAGAAAAGGTCAACATGAATTTCCTTTCATTGTATCTTTTTTATTTGTAAAGGTAAAATATGGCCTTTCATTCTTTTATTAAATTTCTTTTTCATCAAGAGCATGGAACTCCACAAACATGGGCTTTGTTGTCAAAGTATCAGCATTATATAGTGTTTTTTGACAAAAAATACTTTTATTTACAGGGCATGATCAGCTCCTCTAGAATGTTTTGCATTTTCAGTTTTTCTCAAAAACATTTTTATTTTAAAGGAGTATTATTTTATTTTCATGTTTTGGAAGGAGACACGTTAGTTTTTAAGAGAAACTGTTAAAAGAAGATGTGGATTTTCTTTTTAATCACCCTTTTCAAGATGTTTTTGTGAGTCCATATCAAAGGCTCTTCCAACAACCCTCCCCATTCATGTTTATCCAAGATGTCTGTTTCTTAAATTTAACTAATTTCACATTATATTTTACAATTTCCACCAGTTTTCCTTTCCCTTTGGCTTGTTTTAACCATGTTAGACTAATGAAAACAGTATGGTGATTCATGAAGAGTATAGTAAAAGAACTGGGATACGATTCAACCATAAAAATACTGTTTCAGAATGTATATATACAAGAAAGATGAATTAAGAGTAAATGAGCAATCCTGTTTTTTCAAATGTTTCATAATTTTCAGCACTTTATGTTTTAGGTTTCTTTTAATGCAGTGCTTCTGAATATAATAAAACATAAGATTGCATGCAGGAATGTGTGAATCCCAGGATATTAGGCAAAACTGAATAGCTGGTAATAATTAGACTGGATAATTTTTAGGATGAAGCCTCCATTACCCATAATCTCGTGAGATCATAGTAGAACTATTACTAGTTCTGAAAAAAGAGAGATGCAACTTTTTGATTATGACTTCTGTGTGACCTGTGAATTTTTTAGGGAAAAGGAAGGAAAGGGAAGGGAAGGGAAATTTTCAAATTATCCGGTTCAGAGAAAAACATGAAAAAGGTGCTAAGCCATTAAAACCTGAATGAAAGAAAGCATTAAAAAATGCATTCACTTTTGAGTTGAAATCATTAGAGTGATTTATGAATCATGGCTATAAATGGCTAGGACTAGTTAATTTCTCTCTGTTAACAGAGATCTAGATCATGGTGACTAGAAAACACAAGCATTTTTATCACAACTTTTCTATATGCTCTCTGTGTTGGTTAAGGAACAGTAGAAGTTCAGCACCAGATGCTTTGGGCACACACATGAAATACCTGAAGTCATTTAGCAGTGCAAAGAGAATTCAGATGCTAATGAGGGTTAAAAATTGGATTCACAAGTTTACAGAGTACACCAAACTGAACAAAATTGTCAGCATAACATTTAAATTACTTTTTTGATAAGCTTGGCTATTTACAAATCATCACACAATTACATCTTCCAAAAACTATTTAACATCAATTCACTCTGCCTTTTCAAGAATGCACTTGACTAATTCCAAATAAATTGAAAAAAATTACCTTGCAGATTGCAAGAAACTGACCAAAAACAATTGCCACAGTTTTAAATTGCGTATCGTTAAACTAACTCTGCATAATAGCTTTCATTTGCACTATCTTCCCTGCTCCAAACATTAACTATTTCACACAAAGACAGAAATATTTGGGTTTGATTAGTTTGATACACTGAAAGGACTGTGTATTTTACCAATTAAACAGTGTCGTTGAATAACGGCCATGTTGAAAAACTATGTTCCATCTTTTCCTTTAACCAATTGTTCCTACCACTACTTGTGCCACACTAGAAGATGGCTGTAAGAAGAATTCTTGGAGATGAACTTTGGATATATAGAGTATGCTTTTGCCCTAAAAGGGGGACCCCAGGTCTCTTAGACATGAGAAGGCCAAATGCAAGAATAGGCTGTTACCATAGAGACAGGGAGTGATGGAGTCTAAGTACCTACTGATGCCAGTCAGTGTAAAGTTCTGTGTCTATGTTTTTTAGCAGATTGTCTACTGGCCAAAGATGCCCAAAGAAGCCTTGTGGAGATGAGGGGTGAGGTTGAATTCACGGGTTAATATGTTCAAGATGTAGGTTCCTGCATTTCAGCGTCCTTCACATCAGTGAAGAGGACATTGATGACCTCAGTTCAGTTGTCCATGAGTAGGTGTGTGGCATTGCCAGGAGCACCCCAGATACCAAGGGCTGACCAAGCAGCTGACAGATGATCTGTAACTGCTATGACAGCTGCAACACAGAGACTGATTTTCTGGACTGGCAGATGGGGATGGACAGAACATCCCATCACATCTGAAGTAGTACAAAACATCTGCCTGAGTACAGCTGAATCAAGCCCAGCAGAGCCAATGAATGTTGGAAAGCTATTCTACTTGCTCAATGGATGTGAGATTTAGTATAAACCATATAGTTCTTATGGGCATGATTTATATGGCTAAACATGGATATCTGTTACCATTTTAGACACCCTAGTGGATCTTGCCTTGGTTCTAGCTGACTTTCTAGTATGTTATAGATCTCCTGCATCATGTTTTTCAGTATAATAACCTTGTCTTCCTGGACATCAGCTGCCATATTTAGGGTTTCAGAAGAACAGGTTCCTTAACAATTCAGCATAGTAAATGGTATTCAGAATTTGCAGTTGCTGCAGTTGAACAGCTGCAGTTGCTTCAGCTTAGCTTTGTGTTAAAGGAATAATTTAGATGAAGTGAAGACGTATTAACAGTGTGTAATTTAAATTATTAAAAAAAATTGAAAAAAAAAATTCCACTGCAGACATTTTCTGTTTTAGTGCAAATGTAATTAGTTTGATTTACTATAGCCATAGGCAACCAACTCCACCTAAGCTTCCAATGAATTACTAAAAAGGAGAGGCATAGAGCCCAAGGCAGCTAGGGGAGTAAAGTGTGTGGGACCAGCTCTGACACCCTTACTCAAACACAGCAATACCCTCAGGTAAAATTTTCATCAAAAGGGACTCAGGGGTTTGCCACTTGCGTTAGTTTTTTCTCCTTATTTGAGTGCTTAAAACTCCTTAAAACTCTTCAAAAAACCCTGTGCTTTATTTCAGATACAGTCTATACAGCATACTCCCTTAAAAATTCTCAGAGATGTCAAAAATAACAGAAGTCTTATGCTTTGGGAGAAAGAAGAGGGAATACAGAAGTCCAACATCAGAAATGCTAGTAACTGGCAAATGTTAATATAAGAACACACAATGACAGCGCTATACCCTCTTCCTTTCCTAATAGAAACAACACTGATCCAGCCTATGATCTTGCAGCCCTTACCATGTACAACATCCTTTTTACAGACAGAAAGGGCAGAAGGCCCTATTTCGGAAGTATTTTCAGTTTTTTTTGCGTCTTCTTTAGCCTTAATTAAATCTTTCTCCCACTGCAGGACACCAACAGTTATCTTGTAGTTAACCAGTAATAAATAACTGCTACTGGTTAATGAGTAATCATTACCTCAACTGAAGCCAATGGGAGCCTGGGGTTTCCTAAAGCAAGACCCCTTCCAGTTTGCATGCTGCAGGGTAACATCCCTCTCATTTTGGCCCAGAGACTTCACTTGCTGCCTACCTTATCAGCTGCATAAATGCCTCTTTGGTGGCATGGGGTATTTGATAAGACTGTGTGTCACACAGCACTCGAACTCCATAATCATCTTTGAACCACAGGAGCTTAAAAATGAAATGTGAAGTCATCTTTCAAGTTTGAATGCACAAGTAAGCAAAGACAGTAATTAAACTTCAATTGGTATTTTATTTTTAATTCGGCTGCAAAGAGCAGAATCTCGCCTTCAAATTTAATTAACAGCCTTCCTCTCAGCCCCCTCCCACATACACAGCCAGTCATCTATCAACAGGGAGCTAAATTCTCCTTTCTCACAACCTCAATGAAATCACAGTGGAGAATTTGTTCCAGCGGTTTACAGAGTACTGACAAGATCCCTGTCATAAAAGGAAGTACATAACTTTAAGCTGAGACTCTCTCCTACTGTTAAGAAATAACGGAAGGTTTTTTGGTATTTTTTTCTTATTAAGGATCAGTGTGCCCTGCTTCACACCGAATGAATCTTTCTTATCTACGGATTTTGGCCTTCATTCTGTCCCTGGTTAGAACATTGCAAGGCAAAATAACAATAAAAGAAGCCTTTTAGATCTTACCACATAGAAGTGCTGTATCTGTGTTTTTTCTCCTTGAGACTGGCCTAGAATATTATAGGCAAATTCTCATAGACAGTATTGCCAACTACACGTCAGAGATGATTAGTGGGAAAGAATGAAAAACTTCCTCTATTGACACCATGGCATGGGGCTGAGAAGGAGGAATACAGCAAAGCTGAAAAAAAAATATTACTCTTAAAGTCAGGCTCTATGGAACTTACTTTGACCCCCCTCCTTTTCCATGTGGAGTTCAGACTTAATTTTTAGGCTGTTGAAGACTTTTGAAAAGATGATTTAAGTCTTTTTATCAAACGGGTCAAACACAAATGTCAGAAGGTACAGTCAGCTTTGCTTCGGAAATGGAAAGAGAAGAGTCTGCAGGAGTATTATCAAAGTAAATGGTGGTGGAACAGGGGAAGTAATGGTTATGGATGGGAAGGTGCTGATAATGGCATGCCTCAACCATTTGCTTTCTGTTCTGCTGCTTATTCTGCAGTATTGGCACATGACACAGACTATCTGTCGTGATGCAAAAGGCCAACCCATCCCCTCAAAATTACCTTTTTTCCTCTCCAGTATTCATAATTAGAGTTTGCTGTGCTCCCTTCTTGCACCTCACTATTGAGCAGATACTGAGAAGTTCTTGTGCTGCTTACAGTAACTGGATGTCAGAAAAGTATATATCCATAATAAATTTAAATTAGTCCATTTAAATTATCCAGGTTTGAAAGACCAGCTGTGTAGCCATATTCAGCACAGACATACATTCAAGGTGTATAAATCTACAAAGAGGTGCTTATTTGTATTATGGTGAAGAACTGGTAATGTCTCAACTATTGCAAGTCCAGGCTCTCCCTTGCCTGCAAAATGTTGTGCAAGCAAACACAAAAAGCTTGAGGAAGATATGACCTTCGCAGGAAATTGTATGGTATCTGTTCACCGCAGGGATTCATGTACCATCTTCCTGAATTCTTGTAACTATCAGCTGTCAGAAGCAAGCTGCTGAACTAAACAGGCCAATGGTCTGGTTCACTCTGCTAATCCTTACTTTTGGATATACCAATTACAGTGAGTTCAGACTAGCAGCAAAATTAATTAGAGGAAGAAAGCTATTAACTTGTGCTGCAAAATTAGGTGAGTTAAGCTCCCTCTCCCACACACCCACAAATAGGTACAACTTCACTAATTGATTACTGAGGAAGGCACCTAATATTATTACCTGTACACGCAGTGTAAATTTTAAACTCCGGGGACGGATTGAACCACCTTTTGTTCCTGGGGGAATTACTAAAACTAATATTAAAAGTGAGATAATTGAGTTCTTCAACAACATGGAACAGAACTTCTAGACTAAATCCTCCAAAACATTGTGCCTACATAAATCCCAGGAAGTAAATCTAACAACATACAAGCTGGGCCTAGCTGAAATTGCAGGCATTGTCCTGACTGTAGTGTATTTTCCAAATACTTAGCCTTTATCAAACATGGAGGTTCAGGGTGTCTTGCTCTGGAAAGTTGTTCATCGTGCTCCTGTTAAGAGCTCTGTTAACATCCAGGCTACCCATATCTGCTGAAGTCATGAGAGAGCCCTCCAAGATGGAAGAAGAATTTTGGGTTTGGTTGTTTTTTTGGTAAAGCAGACTGTTGTTGCAATCCTCACTCAGACTGAAAAAATTCTAGTGACAAACCTGCTCAATGTCTAAATCATTGAGTAAAGATAATAGGAAGGAGCTGCCCCCAGTAATATCTTTTAATGGTTGAACTCCATTGGAAATCAATCTTCAGAAGAAGACTGATCAGATTGTACCCCAGCAGTAATTGCTATCTAACTTGCTGCATTGGTGTCCTATGTAATCAACAGAGAGAAACAGGCATTTTAAAAAGGGTATGCCAGTGTAGATTTTTTTAGGTATCTGCAACTCACAGCATCTCCAGAAAAGAACGCTCATTAATGCAAAAGTGGCTTTCTGAGTTTATGTATCAGTGAGTTCTGATTTGTACAGCTTTTTGAATTTAGAGGTGTTACTTCAAACAAGAACAGGATATTAATAAAATTTATAATTATAAGAATATTTATTACAAATAGTATTCAACATACGTAAATCTATTAAATGGTCATGACATTATAAGAGATTTTAAGGGATACCAATAAAAGCATGCATGCAATATTCACAAATGTATGTCATCAAATAATAAAAGATCTAATCAATGTCAGACTCTATCTTAAATGCAGTCTTACACTAACCTTCTTCTTATAATTTTTATTTGTACTATTATGTTCCGAGCACAAGCTTGAGAAGTTTATAAATATGTTTATATGAATGTATCAAGATAATTTCTTTTCAATCAAGGTCTGTAGCTAACATGGTGACACTCAATAGAATCCTGTTTAACTGGCATTAGGTAAATATAAATAGCCTTCTAATAATTATAATACGTTGAATAGCAAGAGTAGCGTATTAGAAGTGAAACAATATTTGCAACCTAATTGAGTAGTGGAAGTAAGTTAACAGTCCAACAATGCAGTATAAATTAAAATGCTATGAAATCATAATATAATAAGAGTCTAAATAAAATTCACTGACAGTAATACTTCAGACAAAAAACTTCTTTCAGACAGTTCTGTCTAAAATTACACACACAAACCTGCATTAAAGAAGGTTGCAAAGTCAAGCATTCAAAACTAGTTATGGAATGCTTGAATTAAGTTTGCCCGTGCAACATTAATTTGGCACCCTTGTGTGGGGGCATTATGGCACAATCTTTAATTACATGATCACATGCTATTTTTTCCACAGGGTGCCTGCCACCTTCAGCTAATTAAGGTTCTCAGGAAAACTTAATTTTCACTTTCTCTAGTTTCTACAGGCTCAACTTTGCAACCTTAATGATGTTATTTTAACATAGGATTTTGGTTTATTATCTGTGTGTGAAAGAGAGACAGAGGAAGAAGAATGAAGGGGCAGGTGTGCACATATTTCCCTAAGTTAAGAAAATAAACATTTTAAAAGTGATAACTATTCCATGGTCTCTTGCTGACATTCAGCTAGATCTCTGGCAAAGATGGAAGTACAAAGTTAAGTTCAGAAGTTAAGCTTGTTTTCCTTGAAGCAGGCGACTGAGGAAAATAAGTAAGGACTAGCACAAACGGGGTATCATATGCATTTGGATAAGAAGTGGAGGAAGTATCTTTCCCATCAAGTTCCATCAATACTAATTGTCTTATTAGAAATAGCTGAATTCAGTATTCTTGGGTGCTTTCTTAGATTTTAGGAAAAAAATATGAACTGGACTGTTGTAGGCCCATTCACCAGGCCCTGGTCCAGTCCCTATTCCCTGAGGGCTCTTCTGTTCTTTGCATATCCTCTCATGGCGGTATTTATATGTTGTGAGTTAGACTATTCTTGATGTCCCTATAGGTAAGTTTAGCAGTCTGAGTCCCTGGAGTAAGAGTAAATACTATTTTTTCAACCTTACATTTCTTACCTCTCTTTTTGCTATCTTCTTTGATTTTAACATCTTTGCCAAAAATTTGATATGACAACATGTTGGAGCATTCCAGCACAAGCCTAAAAACAGGGTAAATAAATCTTCTTCTGTCTTTCTCCTGCCTTCCCTCCACCACTTGCCTTTTTTTTTTTTTAATTGCTGTACCTCACTATTTCAATTGGAAACTCAGGACTGATCCTCCAGCTTCTTTCTAACCAGTCAGATTAGAATATCTATGGCCAGGTTAAGGTCTTGTTAACTTGTTTGTGTGTATGTGTGCATATATATTCTCAGAGAAACAAATCTGTTTTTGTTGCATGTATGTTAATGAAAGGAATGACAGTTATTGCAGGAGCTGTTGCATTTTCTTTTTAAGTGAATAAAATTGGTGACATTACCAACATTATCTGGACTCTGATTGGTTTCACTTTTCAGACATCCTTTCTGTTTTTCTCCATGTTTATTTTTTAAACAGATGATGAATGCCTGGTTCTGCAATAGCAGGGTTCATGTTGTTCTGTACAGCTGGAGGAAGTGACCTGTGGCCTTTTTTTAACAGCAAATTTCTCTCCTCATCTGGAAAGACTTATTTCTTTTCAGACAACATGTAGTTGTATACCATCGCATTTCTCACTTTTTTTTTGCCTTCCCCAAATGGAACTAAACATTCTAAACACTGTATTACACATAGCTGCATGATGATGAACTGATCTATGCAGAAATGTGCTGGGGATGCAGTAGCTGTTATTTGTCCTAGGACAACCAGAGTAGGTTTTCAGACTATGTTTTGAAACGGGTAAGAACTAGTGCATTAAGCTTTGCCATCATTACCTCCACCTCTCTTCTCTGACTCCCTTCCCGCAGATCTTTCTATTTACTTACCTGTTTTCTTCTTTCCTCAGGGTTGGTGGATAACTTCCCAGCTATGAGGAACAGAAGGCTTGCAAACTTTTGCGTGGGAAGGCTTGCAGGCTGAATTCTCTGTTGATCTACAGCAAGATCTGAAGTCTCTCATTCAGCTGACTTCTTTTGACTTCAGAGGGACCCAGTCAGACCCATAGTCTTAGAGGACTCCAATTAGACCTAATTACAACAGTATGTTTTTTTCTTAACATGAATATATTCCTGCAAGCCAATGGACTGTGAAAAGGATTTCATAAAGGCCATTCAGTAGGCACTATTAGGTTATAGAACTAGTTTCTCTAATTTATAGGAATGCTTGAAAAGAGAATATTACATATGCTAAAAGAAAATAGTGGTAACAATTGATTTTTGGCCTTTACACAAAACTTTAAATTCTGATAATGAAGAATTCTTACAGATCAAAATCTCTGTTAGCTCATGAGGAAAAACAAGATACCAGCTGTAATGCAGTGTGATACATATTTTGGAAAAAATGCATGATGTCCAATGTCACACCTCCTTTCCTTAAAATCAACAAAAACCCCTGCCCTTTGGTGCCAGCAGACCCAGCTGTATGCAGATACAAACCAGTGTTAAAAAAATCTGCTTCTTGTGTTTGAGCCAGCTCCTGGTTTGCAGTGTTTGTAGTGTTTCACAGGCAGAGTGAAGATGACTCATTTCAGCCTAAAGCTAACACTATAAACACTAGCCTTGCGAAACCAAAGTAAATCCATCTATCTGTCCAAACCGTACTCGCACCGTAAGGAGATCAGACAAGAAAGAAGTCAGCTGTGTTTAAGCAACCTCTGTCAGTCCTGTGATTCAGAGAACGCTGCCAGGACATCTAGAGTTCTCTCCAGGCTTCAGTTCATGCTGGGAATGGCTGAGGATCTGCTGCTTACCTATGTAGAGAGGACTAGCAGAAAGTGTATTTCTTCTTTCATTTTTTTCCTACTGACTTGCTTGCAAGGTTTAAAGTTTGAGGTTTGCCATTTTCCAGAGGATTGGAGTTTGCAGTCTTATAGTTACAAACTCATACTTGTATAAGAGCAGATTTGATCCAAAGACCTTATATTTCCTCACCAATTTCATAATCCATTGCATCTCCCCATCTGTAGCGATTTTAAAAAAAATACATTGTATAACAAGATATGCAAAACACTAGCTATGAAAATGGTTGAGTTTGAGGTTTTATGGTTTATCACACAAAAAAGTCACATCAGCTAACGCAATATGCAGGATGTCCATTTATGGAAATTACTGCTAAATATCCATGTAGCTGTGCCTAATTATTATCTTTAAATTATTTATGAGGTTCTTTTTCCAGCTTTCATACCACCTACTTAACACCTGAGGCTTTTTGCACCATCAAAATGAACTGCCTTTAGTACCTGAACAAAATTATGATTGCTAATGTACTGCTGTTCTGCATGTGCTAATCTACTCTTTTACAAGAATGATGAGCTATATACTGAATGAATTTCAGAAGCCAAGGACAGAAATTCCCTGGCACTTTCTTTTCTAGGCACCAAATAAAGGGAGAGATACAAGAAGAGTTTCAACATGTTCTGTTTTCATTTTTATTCGACTGTGGGACCAAATGGGACACTGATAATGAGTACTAATCATCTTGATAAGTGGAGTTCAAACAGCAAATATGAGCCGGAAAACATCAGGGAAAATTTGTACCCGGATGTGATTCTTATTCTGCATTATACTGTAAATGTCGAAGTTCTGATTCCTGTGCTATTGTAGATTGCCTTTAGCTAAAGTTGCTAGTGCACAACAAAGAGAAAGGTACCTTCTTTTGAAGTTTATTTTTTTAGCGCATTGGAATCACCTCAATAATTTTTATGGCCATGACATCCTATTCTAGTTACATGACCAACTTCCTGATGAGATCACGTGATTTCTTTGTTGATTAAATATCTATTAATACAATCCTTGAAAAAACCTTCTTGCATGATGTGTGAGAAGAGGACGAATAGCTTGCTATAGGGAATGAAGTGTGAGTAGACCTTAAGTTTAATAAATCTAAGGAGTATTTGTGATCCTTAGACATATATTTAAGTTATGCCCAATTTATGGTAGCCCATTAATGCAGACTGTATTTCAGAGAAGGCTTTATTCTTAATCTACTAATAATAACAATGCCTTAGAAATAACCCACTATCTGAATCTGTAGATGAATTTATTTTAGATCCAGACAGCATGCACTATCACCAGCCAAGATAGTGATCTTCACTGCAATGGAATTTTGTTCAGAAACATTCTCTTTTGTAAAGAACTCAGTGCAAGGTGCTTTTCTTTCCCCTTCTAAAATAAGAAAAGAGACTACCTGGTAAATTTAAAGAAAACTGAAGAAAGGAAATAAAGATATTTAAAGAAGCCATTTAAAGAAAGATTCAGAACCTTGTTGTTTCAGTCAGGAAAAAAGAGGGGGAGAGGAAGGAAAAAGGAAATAAAAAATGAAAAGCTAAGCAGAGTATATTTTTTAGTCCATTGATGTGATGATGAGACCAAATATAATTCTTTATAATAATTTTTATATAAGCAGCAGTATTTTTGCTGAGTTTTCTCATTTCCTAATTATAAATTATAAAAAACCTATGTCCACTACTTTTGCCAGTTTAATATCTTAAACAAGAAGTTACAAGTTATATGGATAAGACTTTGTGATAAACAATATTGATTCCTTGATGGATTAGCAGCAACAAAGCTTCATGCTTCACAGATATGGAACAGAGATGAAACAAAACCTTTTCATATCTGTGAAGAACAAGAATATCATTGCTGATGCTGGAATAGTTCTCAGGAGTCTATGGTCTCTGAAGAAGAGATGGGCTGGTATGAAAAAATAGTGCCAATATGTTCTGTTATTGCCTGGAGAATCAAAATGTGAGGATCCAGGTAGGTCAACAAGTGCTTGAGTTAACTACTGTGAAACAACTTGTCTGATACTGCGGTTGTCTAGCCATGAATTTCAAGGACGGGTTAACTCAGCCTTGCTGAGTCGAAATGCACGGCTGATCAGGCCAACAATCTCAATTGAGGTTTATGCACAGCAGATCTAGCCTTTTGTGATGAAGTAGGACCTTTTGATTAAATTCAGTCAGTTTCAGACAGCTTTTTTTTCAGAAGAACATGCCTTCAGTATTAGAGTTCTTACAGAACAAGGGCATTATCTTGTGCTATACTGATCTGTGTAGAGTGGGGTTCTCGTGGCAAAGACACTAGTCCTGAAATAGCATAGTATATAAATGACAGAGAATCAGAATTTTTTATTAATTGTATTCATAGCTGTTGTTGTGTTGAAGTAGTCAAACTCATAGAATGCTTTGTAACATCAAATAATCAATTTGTTCAAAATTGACCAGAATCCACTTGAGCCAAGGTAATTTCTGATGAGATTTTCAGAACGGATATCTCATGTAGCTATGGTTCAGGTCTATATCTGGAATAAATCTCCCATGATTGGGACTACAAGATAAAAATGTATCATGGGATATAATATTCAGCAGAAGACACCAACTCATCCAAACCAAGATTGTCATGAACTTTGTAACAACTGCTTTCAGGGCAACTGAGATTAATACTTTCTGATTTTGAACTGACATGGAATTAATCACTTCATCTTTGTTTGGAGAAGCAGAAAAATTCAAATCTACATCACTCAAAGACTTGTCTAAGAACATTGTTTGTTATTATTTTCCATAAATCATACTTATTAATACAAAAAATTTTGCTAGAGCATTGGCATCAAATTTAACTTCTGAAGAACATTTTTATATCTTTAATTATTATTGTAATTATTTTTATCTACATTTTTCATTCTCATTTATGGTTAAATACAATTAAAATATTATTATTCCTACCAAATTTGATATTTTTCTTTTTAATATAACCCAAATTGCATCAACCTACTTAAATGATATTGCATATCTCTTTAAGTAAATTGATGCAGAATGAATAAACAGCATCAAGGACTGAATTTTATTGTGAAAAAAACATGCCATGGCACCTAGTGTCAGATCCTCTATAATAGCAGGTGCAATAGAGATGTACACCCACTGTCAATCATAAACAGGAACCACTCAGTTGCCTTTCCAAGATCTTCTAAAAAATTTATACTTTTTTAAATAGGGATGAAGAATAATATTTTCTCCCTTCTAAAGTAATTATATACCAAAACTGAACATCATGTTATAATGAACAACGCAAACAATAATGACCATGAAAGCTGATTTTTTCTGCTAATGAAGAATGGACTCAGCAGCCCACTCTTTCAAGTCAAATCACTCTTCCACTCTTTGCTACTTCTTTCATCTGTGTTTTTTTGCTATGTTTTTTTTCCTTCCCCAATATTTTCTTTAGCCAAAGCTGCAGTGGTATGTTTGTTTTCTTTGTTTAACATGTGCAAAGTTAAGAAAAATCAGTCTTTGTTTAAAGACAGAAGTAACTTGTTTTCCCCTATATTCTTTCTAGTATAAATGTAAGAAGAATTCATACTGCGTTCTAAACTTCCTGCAATAACTGGAGATTGAACCTAAATGCACAATATCCAACCTCTGAAATTTTGCGAGATAGTATAGCATTTAGACATCATGGATATTTGTCTATAAAATGGTCCCTTAAAACAGCTTCCTAACCCATGTAATAATATCAATAATAAAGCTTTCAGTAGATATCAGCCTCCTTCTAAGTGTACTGTCTTCTTTGAAAATATTACTAATTCAAGACCATTAAAACAGATTACCTTAAAGACTCCATTCTGTCAAACACAAAACCCAGAGATATATAGAGAAGGGGATTTAATTATCACTGTTCTATATCTCGAAGTGTGATTTTTATCTGAGTAATAATTGCCTAAGTTTGTCTTTGAAAAAGCATTTTAGTAGTGTTAATAGTAGTGAATATTGCTCATTTTGGTACTGATGTGCCATTTTAATAATTCCCATGGTTTCTAAAAGCAATTTCTTATTGTTTTATTGTAGAAAGAATCTTCCTTTAATTATGTCATAATTGTTTGTAACCCATAGAATCTTAATTAATGTCAATGGCTTAAAGGCATACACTGCTTGCAGAGTTTATGTTTGCGTTTGTTTTCCACGCCCTTTCCCCTGTAACAAAAGCCCCAGCACAAGTTCCTAAGGGCTGCCTGTTTCCTCTGATCGCTTCTCTTCTTTGCTCATTTTTTAATATTTTGTTATCTTCTGCCTTTTCGTGCTTCCTTGCTTGTGTCATATTTATCTGTAGGTTCTTCCTTCTCTTTTTAACCTCTTTTCAACAGATGATTATGAATAGATATCTAGACACAGAACCAATATGGGCTTCAAAACTACAAGTAGGCAGGAACTACAATAAAACCATAGACCCTGAGATTATGTTTCCCTAAATATCCTTTTTTCCGTGTTGGGAGAGCTTAGCCATTTGTGTCAAGCTTCCACTAAAAAAAAGAGATAAATATGAGAAAACTAAATAATTTCTCATTTTGCAGTAGATCTACTATTGGAAGACCTCAAGGAATTCTCATGATTAATACAAATATTCTGGTCTTGGCTTTGACATATGAGCAAAAACACAAAAAGATATTGCAGAAAAAAAATTCCTGCTAGAAAATAAATAATCCTACTTCTCCAGTTGAATCACAGGTAAAGGGACAGAAAATGGCGATAGCAGACCTGGGTTTACTTAAAAATTATTTTCATCACAGTAAAAACTCAAGGTCTTAAATTCAGAATCTCATATTCTAAGTGTTACTTAAACACAGAAATTATCCTGTTAGAACACAAAGCTGAAAGAGACAACATTGCCGTTATACAGGACACAATGAAATTATACATAGAGAAATTAAAGAACTAAATTTTCAAATCCACTCACACATGCAGGTGAGAATAACCCTTATTTAAGTTGGGTTGTCTTTTTCTTAAAATGTCTCAGCATGTTACACACCTGAGTGCTCTGTGTGTCATTATTTTCCACCCCAACCTCCAGCCATATCAAAATAAGTATTAGCTAATATAATGTCAGAAAAAAAAATCACATTACATTTGCCAGCTGGTGTTTGGTTTTTGTTTTGGTTTTCTTGTTGGGATTTTTTTTACTGCAGTATATTTCTAAATATTTACTTAAAAATAATGTGCTGGCACTTTTTCTATCTTCATGGAAATGTATTTCAGCAAAAAATTTACAAAATATAACATTGTGTTTGTTCTTTTTTAATATAATAAGAAATGTGGGATTGAATTAAGTGGTATAAACCTCAAGAAAATATTTTTCTTTTTTTACTCTCAAATCTGATTTAGTACGTGCGGTATAAAAGTCGTTTCCTCTTGAAGTTTCCAAATCACGAGTCATACCGAGCATTGCTTGAAAGAAGCTCATGTCAAAATTAGTGAAATACCTGTGTTTGGACCTAAGGCATAATGATATGTATCGTCCCATACTCCGAAGAGCCTGAATGCTATACTGATCATACATGGTGCAACTTGACCATCTTTGTGTAATGTGTATGTAAAATGCAAATCCCACTGTGCATCTAGCTGAATCTTCGTCTGTTCACATTTATATCCAATTCTGACGACGCTAAGGTTTTATGGCAGAATTGGGAATTAATACAATTCTCTCTTATCCCAGCTCAGTGCTTCAGCTTCAGATAAAACTTCTTTACGCTCTAAAGAGAGACTACTTAATTTTCTCTATTTTGGTGCCTATAGATGCAGAGGGGGGCTGTTACTAGACCTTAACTAATTTAGGCTGGGAAGAGTCCTTAAAATCACAACATGTTCTGTTTCATCCACTTACCCCTAAGTAAATTTACATTTGTCTTTCATGTGTGTACAATTATATAACCAATCTCGAAGGAAAACAGAGAATGTGCTACACTAGTGTTGTAGATGCTTCATTAACTAATGCATTTCAAGGTGCTTTACGATTGGTAGCTAATTCATTAATATTCTACGTGGGTAAGCACTGTATTTTACAGTCTAAGAAAGACTGAGTTTTCTCCAGTGATGGAATAAAAGAAACAGTTAATGATACGAATGACTTCTCAAGAAATTTAGAAGAATTTAAAATTGACAATTATTTTCCAATGAATTGGAGAATTCGTATTTTGTGAAGAAGCAGGGAGAAAGACAGAAATTGAAACAAATCCTGCAAAGGGAGAGTCTTAATACTTTTATAAAAAATCTCTTGAGAAAAAAATATTTTTTATTAAAATATGTCTTACTTAATAGACAATTAGAAAAATAATAATCCAACATGAAAAGCCACTTCACAGGAAAGTGAAAGTGTACTTCATTGTGACTGTTTTCTGTGATTTATGACATTGGGAGAGTCTAAAATGACAGTATAAATTTAATAAATTTAAAGTTAGAAAAGGTAAAAAAAGAGCTGAAACAGCTCAGTGGCTTGCAGTAGCCACTTGGTACTAGGCAGGATCAAGCCTTTATCATATGGCCCATCTGTGGAGCAGAAGTAGTGGCTGTCTCTTACGATTTTATTACCCTCCTTGCCACTAAGTGGCCGCAAACGTCTAGTTTAAACTAGCAACTGAAAATACCAATAATCTAACAAGGTGCAAGTTTCTGCTGCCAAAATACTTTTTGTAGTAAGAAAGACATATAACAAAGATAGGGGTGGCAGGAGGCGGAGGAAACACTTTCAAAATAGCTGGGATTCTGCAATGCATATGATGTCACTTAAAATTGCCCCAAATTCCAACATTTTGTGACCTATCACCCAAGAAACTTGTAAATAGATGTCACTAACATACAACAAGTGAAAGCCAAGTGTCAGAGAGAATTTTTGTTTATTTCAACAAGAAAATAATACAATTTTATTTCTGTATTCAAATACATTGAATTTTAAAAAGAAGAAGTTTCCTTCCTACACTTAATTATGTTGAAGAGTTGCTTTCTCTTCTGCCCTCCTCTGTCTTCAGGTGCTTAAACTCTTCAAAGCCAGAAATTGCTGGATGAAATCCAGCAGTCTGGATTATAAATAGAAAAGAGGAGAGAATATTCAAGTCTGTCTTTCCCTAAATTGCCAGTAGAGACTCTGGGAAGTCAGAAGCACTTTTCCAGCAAAGACATCTCTCCAGTGGCAGGGTTATCTTGCACCACCTTTAAGTTCTGGTCACCAGTCACTACTGAAAGCAGGACACTGGGCTGGATGAACCAACACAGATCCAGCATGGCACTTCCTAAACCATCATTTGCCAGTAAAACCGTAAGACATGCTTGCTGCTAGAGACGTGGCAAGTTCTCCTCCCTTACAGCAAAAACAATGTTATATTTGATAGATGCTGATATCCGAGATCCTGCAACACTGACGTTAAATGTAAAGTATCCTGACAGGAAAAGTAGCAGGGCTTATCCTCCTTTCAAGGAGAGTAAATATTTTGAGATACGGATGGTTTTACTCAGGCAGACTACACTTCCTTTTTAAAAATAAAGCACCGTATCATGTAATGTAGTAACTCTTTATTGCCAATGATGTAAGCTATCTGCAAGCAAAAAGAAAGAGAATATCTTTTCCAGAAGCTCAGAATCTTAAAAATAAATGGGATTTTTAACTTCTGGTTTAATACAGAAGCCTTTCCAATACAATATTAAGACCTTTCATGAAAACTTATGTATTTTAAACACAAACAATCAGTATCTTTGTGAAAAAATTTAATTTGTAAAAGAACGAAAATGTTTTATTTAATTACAACAGTGTTTTTATTTTATTTTAATATAATATGAATTTTTATGTGGTGCATGTTGAAATAGTGAATATAAACCAGCTATGATGTATACTTGCCATTCCTTGTATTAGTACAAGAAAAAGGCAAAAGAATGAGACACATTAAACGATACCTGTATGAGTGTGGGTGTGTCATGAAAGAGAGGTTAGGTTTCTTAAATGATCACTGAAAGGTTTTGCAAGAAAAGATTTTGCTGAAAATTTAGAAAATGTGATCTTAAAAAGTTCATTGGCAAGATTCACTCTATAACTTATTAAATAAATGGAATACAAAATCAAAGGGGGTTTTGAGTGAAAAATGATTTGTACAGAGTAAAAGAAAAATGTAAGGAGTAAGGGAGACCCTCCCATTGAGTCACCAGCTTTGGATTGGACTCTCTCACTTTCTAAACTCTTTCTCAGAGAGGAGCCTGGATGCGGCTGTATCCAGAACCGGCCTTAGACCACAATGGTTTATGCCTAAGGAATATGCTTAGTGGCAGTTCAAGGTGTGCTCACAGTTTAAAGAGAGCAAGAGAATCACAGGAATTTAGCAGCCATCAATCACTGGTTAACTTAGCATTTACAGAGTGATTAGAATGAAATTACTATTGCAGTCACAGTAATAGAATATTATGCTTTGATTTACACACTCACACATGCAACCATAAGAAGCCCCCTCAAATTCAGTGAAATACTCACTTCAAATCAAAAGATTTCTCAGCAGCTAAAGGTTGAATCTCAAGGACATCAGCCCAGGTAGTTCATGAGTTACTTTGATAGACAGACCACTCTGAGGGAGGTACTGGGTGTGGCCTGCTGTGGACCACAAGAGATCACACGGCCTTCGTTGGTATGGCTGTTTATAGGGTCTCAAGATGATTAACTTTAGGCATCAGTAATTTTCCATCCTGGTCACAATCCACACAATGCAAACCTGATATTCAGACAGAAACTATACAATTCTAGTGTTACGGATTGGCTGCGGCTGGCAACAAAAGCGCCATGCGGCTGCCCCTCCCCCCCACCGGGGCGAGAAGGAGAATGGAAAGAAGCAGGCAGAAACTGGTGGGTCGGGATAAGGGCAGTTTAACAGAACAGCAAACAAAGGGAATAGTAACAACAACGATACAGAGAAGTGGAAAACACGAAACAAACGGCACAACACAGAGAGCTGCTCTCCCGGACCGGACCAGCACCCGTGCTCTCAAGCTGCGAGTGAGTTCCCGCCACCCAGCTCCCCCCCACCAGAACCCAACATGAGGGCACATGGTGTGGAATACCCTGCTCTGTTTGGCCAGGTAGGGTCAGCCTGCCCAGCTGTGCCCCTTCCTGGATTCCGGTGAAAATTAACCCTGTCCTGGCCAAACCCAGGACATGTAGTACAACCCAGAATGTACAGTTCTGACATTTACCAGGCAGGTGCTGTTCCAGGCATCAGAAGTTTCAGGTGCAGTGAGGGATTGCCTCATAGGTCCAACTCACTGCTCTTGTACAAAGACAGGGAAAGTGCCAGGTCATCCTGATTCAGTGCACACCAGCTACCTATTCTTGCAGTGCAAGCAAGAATACAATGTTTAGTGGTTCTGGGATTGCCAGGTGTGAAGGGGGCTGCACCACCATAGGGTGGAACTGTGATGTAATGAAATTAGGTACAGAAAAGTATCTAGAATTAAATACGGAAAAGTGTAACTGTGTACTGGACAGCAAGCAAATCACTTGCTTGGGAAAAGAAGTGTTTTTGTTAGATCTCCTAGAAATTTTGGGATCAACCATGTGACTGGTGGCAATTATTTTAACTTGAGTGTGAAAAATTTGACATGCCGAGTGCCTATTAAAAGTTTTGTAATGTATGGAGCATCTTCACAAAAAGCCCTCTCCTTCCAATGAAGTTCTTGCATTACTGGCTATCTTTATGGACAACAGTTTCGTACATGCTGTGAGCTTCTCTGTGGCCAACACCTTGAAAATTTTCTGTGGGGGTCTGAAAAACATGTGCTGTCAAAGCACTGTAAAATATTTTCAGGAATGTTTCTTCAGTGTCGTACAGTGGCAAGGGGATGGACTTCTTTTCCTCTTCTAGCTTGTATTAGCCATAACATTTATTGAAAAAAATGAGAATATTTTTGAGAAATGGGTTCTGGGTCATATTCTCAACTGGCATAAAATGCTGCAGCTCTACTGATCGATCATACTACTTGCAATTCTGTTCAGGGGAAGAGAATCTGGTGTTCTTCTGGTTTCACCAAATATCCTTCCATTTCAACTTTCATTCTCCAAGTCAGTGATTATCAGCTGTTGATGACAACACATAATTTGGGAAAGGGTGACTTCTTGCTTCAGGCAAATTCACAAATGTTTGCAGTTTCACTGCAGGGCAGAGGTAGAATGTAATCATATGTGCCACAAAAATAGTTCTTTTCACAGTCAAACTAGAGATATTTTTAGGCCAAGATTAAATTTGCCAATAGTGTGAAGAAATTAGTCCTCCTGCAGCTGCAAATTGAGAATCACTATGTTGTTAATGTATGGATACATATTGGGATGAGATTGCTGTGCCTACATGTAGACATTTCCATCTGAAATATTCAACCAGACTCCTTCACCTCCAGTGAAGAAAAAAGCAAACTTTAGGTCAATACTTGTCTCAGGCTCACATCTAAGAAGGGTCAAATGAAGCATGCTTTAAAATGGTCTGATTTCCCCTTCTGAGCAGGTGACTACCTCACATAGAAACACCTAGATTCCATCATCTACAGTCAGAAATAAGGAAATCCCACTGTGAGTTTCACATGTGGTGTTCTGCATGTAAACTGTGTAGAGGGGAAGCAGGTGTGTGAAATCAGCCTGCCACTCGTTTATATTGTTCTCAGTATATTTGAAGCCAGACCACATTTTGGCATCAATTAAAGAAGTCATGTTTAAAATCCCCGTAACAAATGTCTTTCCTCGTGTAGAATGGGCTGAACATGCTGCCTTCCCTGGCCAGTGTCCCATCCATCTACCCTCTCATCCTTGCTCCTCTGACAAGAAGAAGCAGTGGGAAGGTCCTCAGGCTTCATGCCTGCAGCACACAGCGTGACGTGCGCTGTCTCTGTCGTGGGGTGGGCAAGTACTACACCACTGCGCCATCACAGCCTTGTCTATGCCCTAACAGTAACGAGCTTACTTCACTCTTTTGAACACTGTATTTATATAAGATTATATTAAATAGCACTATGTATTTTAAGATCCGTTTTAGCTACTCTCAGGATCCTATTCAAGAATTGTGACTATAACACATCGAAGTTATCTGGCTAGCAACATGAAGGGAAAAATAAATCAAATTAGTGCCCAAACTACCACACAGTTTCTGCTCATAGTGGGTGACTAAAAGCAATACAGTGTTCTGTTTTAAAACTGTCAGTAACCCATGCTTTTTTTTTTTTATATTTTCTTTAATGAGAATAACTCACAACAACAGCAAGTTGTCATCACTTCATTCTCATTGCTCTTGTTTACACATAGGGTTATAAAACTTTACCTGTGTGGATTGCTTTAAAAGCATAAATAAAAACAAAATATAATTTACATTTTTATTCCAACTGGTTTTCTTGACAGACAGCTGCCCACAGCTCAGTGGTTGCTCTGTTCAGTGTACTTCGATTTTGAGCTTTCAAGTTTTTCTGCAGCCCATTCAGAAGTAAATTCTCAGGGAAAATTGAGCTCTGTCATAGATGGATTAGTACTATAATAGTTGGTCACATATCTTGCATGAAACCTTTCAAAAGCAAGGCAAATGAGAAGGAAATGAAATTCATTTCATACTTCTTCAAGCACACTAAAAGACTTTCTCTCCAAGTAATCTGTGAAGTACCACTAGTTTATTGGAAGTTCACATAACTACCATTACATTATACCTTGTCACAATCTCATATATTGGGTGACTGCTTTTTCTGAACTGATGGTACCTGCAAAATGTGTTCCATAGGAACTGAGCAGAGAAAACTGTTTCTTAGATAAAAATGTATAGGTGCTAGGAATGGCATAAATAAAAGTACTTGAAACAAAACGGGACATTAAGGGTCTTAGGTCAATGAAATCGGAAAGGGATATATATTGAGGAAATGTCGCATTTGCTATGTGATGATCTGATAAACTGAAAGAGAAAAGGGTGGGAGAGAAAGCAGGGGAAAGAGCAAGACAGAGAAAGCATAATAAAGTTTTTTCTAGGCAGCTAATGTACAGAAGCTACAGGCATTTCCCCTTGCAGAGGGAGAAGAGGCTATATTGCTTTTAGCAATCCATTTAGTTTCATTGTCATTTGCAATGAAGGCAGCACTTCATCCCTTTAGCACATCCATGTGTGTCTCAGAGTGTATAAATGTGTGGTTTATTTCTTCTTAGGGTAAGACAAACAAATATCTGCATTATTTTGAATAGTTATTTGATTCAGCCTTTTTGATGAAAAAAAGGCAAGGGGGGAAAATGATACCTGCAGAGATCTTGTTTATGTGTTGATTGTGTCACAAAAAATTGTAAGTAGATATATAGTTGATTTTTCAGTGTTGATGCAGGTAGAGAAAGAATAGGTGCAAGTCATGATTCAGGCCTTGGTTCAGGGAAGAAATTAAATATGTCCTTAAAGCTTCTGGAATAGAAAAACCTACTTGAAGGCCCTGATAAATCAGAAGTCAGTAGGGCTCTGGTTCTGCAAATTTTCTAACCATAATTTTTTTTTGCTATGATTTAAGTGGGAGAGGTGATTATTTAAAATATCTTTATTGTAGCTAGGAATTCTGATGTAATTATTAAGAAATTTCTTTTTCTGATTGTCAAACTATTGCAATACCAACTCAAACACAGTTCATTGGCAGATAAAAGTTGAAAATATCATTTATTCATCTATTTTAATTCGAAAGCCTTTCTATTTGAAAAAAAGAACTATAATTAAACACAAAAATTTTGAAGTCACAAAATAATATCCAGGGACACTGTCCTGGTTTTGGTTAAAACAGAGCTGATTTTCTTTTAGTGAATGTTCCTTACAGCTAAGTTCTTCTGAGTAACTGCATTTTTCTGAAACTGGCTGTATATTTTACAGATGGTGTCCACTACATAGATGATAAAACCTAATGACTGTAGTTACGCTGAGCTAACAGTAGGAAAGGAATGCAGAAAAAGGCTCCTTTTTATAACTATTACAGTAACAGCCAAGGTCACAGATGGATCTCTTTAGGTCCTTCAAGTGAGGAATCAGAAAGGGTTGTAGTTGTGGGCAGGGGCAGACAGGACAGGTGACCTGATTTTGACAAAGGACATATTCCATGCCATGTGTGGCATACTCTGTTTAAAGCTGAGGGCTCATGAGGGTCTCTCTCTCTTCATCCATGTTCGCCTTCTGAAGAGGACCCTGTTCATTGTTCTGCCTGCAATCCTGATCCAGATTCTGATCTGTGCATCCCTGAGTCCAGTTCCTCTCTGCAGTCCAGGATTGCCTGGTGCTTCCTGGCTGCTGCTGGTGGGACGCCAGGTTTCTGTCACCCAAGTCTGGGAAAGACAGTATCAGTTTTGTATATTTTGTGTTTTTCTCTTATTATCAATATTATTAATATTATTAATGTAATTAGTAAACCTCTTTATATTCAATTAGTAAGTCTCTCTCCCTTTTCCTCTTTTTCCTTTCGGCTAGTAGGAGGGTGGGCGTTAATAGAGAGCATCTGCCACAGAGTTTGTTGCCGCCTTGTTTTAAAACGTGGCAGATACATTAAATGTTTTGGTTTCATTGATTTTTTTTTTTCTCAAATTTTCTGTTTGAGTCAATAAAAAAATTTATCATCCCCCTTCCCATCAATGAATATTAAGAAAAATAGAATTTCGTGAATAAGTAATTTTAGTGACTTGCAGTCAGTCCTTGCCTTCATCAAACCCAAGAGAAGTGTTAAATCTGATTACAGAATTATTCTAATAAGTGCTAAGGCCACTCTGGGAAAGAAGCATTTAGCGCTGAGACTTTAAATTACAGTGAAACAGGCATGAAACTAAATATTTTCCTCAGTACAAATACTGAAAAAAATTTTGATTTTTATTAATTTAACTTTAGTTTACTTACATCAACAATAAGGCTAATTTTCGCAATTTGTCTGCTATGAAGACAATTTGTCTCTTAGAACTACCCAAGTATTTCCACATTAGGTAGATCATAACTTCTGTTATCTTTAATGATCAGCATAAAATTTCTGATCACTACATTTTTAAGCTAAAATATTCTGCACCATGTTCCCACTTTTTCTACATTTGCTAGTACAAAAGTCTTCTCTCACGATATATAGAAACTGGGGCATATTTGTAGAACAAACACCATGGGACATGGGTAAACAAGTAAAAAAGCACAGTAGAATCTTCCTATTTTCACCAAAAGGTCTCTTTAATCAATAGTATTACTTTCGTACTTATTTAGAGGAGTTACTGAATGAAGACAAGCAGCAGTAAAATATCTTAGGGAGAAAACAAAATTCTGAACTTAGGGTACTTTACCAAAACATCTATGTGGAGAACACTGTTAGCTTAGATTCAGTATATGGCCCATCAAGAAAGAAGACACACACTCTTTGAATGACTAGAGAGGAAGCCTAAGATAATAATTTCCCTGACTTAAGTACTTCGATTAGTGATTTAAGGAATGAATATGACCATGTTGCCTTCTCAGTAACAGTTACAACAATATTTAAGAACAGCTCTTATGTACCGGAATATCCTTGTGCTGTTTAAACAGAGATCAAAACACAAGCTCTGACCTAAAGCAAGTACCGTGTAAACATAAAGCTAGAAAAAAAATAAAGCTATATTCAGATGAAAAGGATAAACTAAAAAAAAAGAGACAAAACATGGGTGACCCTATGAGACAAGGCTTTCTGCACATCAGAA
Organism: Opisthocomus hoazin; assembly: GCF_030867145.1. Lineage (NCBI taxonomy): Eukaryota > Metazoa > Chordata > Aves > Opisthocomiformes > Opisthocomidae > Opisthocomus > Opisthocomus hoazin. The sequence continues at coordinate 83,051,350 of NC_134454.1, read as the reverse complement.
ACTTCTCTCTTCAGCATCCTGTACTGATTTCTGTAAATAGAAATGGTCATTGTTTTCAGAACAAAGGCAAGTGCTTCAGGAATGGTGAGATGAATAGCAGCAAGCAGCAGCATCAATGTGCCCCACAGGAGATGGATTCAGTAATTAATCTCCGGAACTATCCACAACATTTTTTCTTGCAGAAGACATATAAGGTAAATTAAGAAATTCACCTGAAATAGGTGGGATATTTTTTTGTATTTAACCATTTAAAATCGTGAGGAAATACAACAGGGAAACCGACCGTGTTCATATCAAACAATCTACCAATACATTGCTAAAAAATTTCTAGCCAAGACGAAAGTGGCTGAAGACACAGCCATCTGATTTGTGAAATCATGTGACATGTTATTATGAGAACCTTCATCATCTTCCTCAAGTCATAGCGCAGTCATTGATTAATGTGTGTTAGCTCTCCAGGTTAACACTTTCCAACAGTCTCCAGGCAACCTGACATAGTGGAAGGCAGGAAATTAGAGCTATCAAAGGTCTGGGAGTTTAATCTACCAGTTCTTCTGGTAAAGCAAACAGTTGTTCCATACAGTAAGTTTAGGAAAGGCCAAGGATACAGTCCAAAACAACAGTTTCTGATCACACATAGGAAAAGCAAAGCTCTCTGTGTTAAACTTGTATACCATCAACTGGGAGAGGAGAAGAAGGGACAGTGCTGCAGTTGGAGCAGGTGTAGTTTTGTAGAAAGGACTGTGGTTTCTGCTTTGGGGCATGGACTATTTTGTTTACTTTTATAAAGTGCCGGATTATGCTGACCTTTTACATATTGGCTTGCTCATTATTCAATAAATGAAAATAGCTTTTGAAGAAATACATCCTCAAAAAATAGCAGATCTAGAAAACAAGAACAAAGAACCGCAACGAGCTCTACAATTTGATTTTAAAGACATAGAAAGGATTTCAGATGGGCTTGTGTGATCTAAAGGGGAGAATCGTATGTTTGAAGTTCAGCTATACAGTGTGAAACATATCTAGTGAATAAAGGAGCGGCAGACAGAGAGCACAATTTGTCTCATCATTAGAGAAGTTTCATTGAAGGAATGAATTGCCTTCTGGAGTCTTGATATCCCACCATGGACTGAAGTAGAAACCTGTTTTGGTAGGTTAGGCTACACAGTTAAATTTTAGATGTCTGAAGCTAGGCAAGATGAATATCTCCAAACGTACTTTGATAGACTGTTCCAAAAGACACCTATTACTTGAAAAAATCATTTAACTTCTGCTAACAGCGTGGTTGTTCAGTGAACCTAAACGCTGGGTACAAGATTTCTTTGACATTGGAGGTACAAGACAGAAGCATCCAATCAGGCTTTTGAATGGCAAAAAACTTAACTGGTCTAACTATTTATTGTTAAATTGTCATCTAAGCCATCTACATCACTAAATTTTAGACCTCAAAATAAGGAATTTGTCAAATACTGGTGACAACAAGGTTTGAAGAAAGAAAGAAATGTTGATGTCAAAAAAAAAAAGAGAGCCTTTTGGAAACATTTCAGCAGAGGGCAGTGCATGTTCTGCAGTTAGAATTTAGAAACATACCTGAGTAAACCTGAAGCCACCTGTGACACAGGGCTATAAGAAGGTCAGCTAGATATGCTGGACTAGGACCATGTAGAACATTATAAAGTGAGCAATGTTAAAATCAATATGATATTTGACTGTCAGCCAAAACAACTTGTTCAAAATAGGTTAAATGCACTCCTGCCATTCTGTCCTTTATAAAGAACATGGCAGCCTCACTCTGTTATCAAGTGCAAAGCCCTCTCTGAGATCTGACTGGGATAGAAATGAACTCAACTTTGAAATATTCCACAAACGCAGAGTGATGTAGGGGCTATGACAGGCATGAAATCAGACTAAAACTTTTTAAACTATTTATCTGCTGCGTATCAGGCCAGCAGTGAGATGAGATGACCTTTACTAGATTCTTTTCCTCCACAGAAGAAAACAAAATATGTATTTTACACACATACCACACTCGTCATCTCTCATCTTGAGAACTGTATAAACGTCAAAGTAATTAATTATACGTGCATTATTGTATTTGAGGTGGCATACAGGACAGGATTTAGGACTCTGCTTTACTGAGTTTTGTACCAACAACTCACAAAAAAGGACTGCTTGTACTCTGTAATTCCAGTGCCGTGGTAGAATGGCAAATGCTGGGCCAAACCATGATGCAGTTCTACAAACGTAAATCTGAGGCAGATCTGCTGAAGTCAATGTTATTAGGATGAGGTAAAATTAGTGATAGGATAAGAGAGGGACATGCAATCTACAGGTGTACAAAATCTACATTTGAAAAATTTCAAAGTGGCAGCATTTGCTTAAGCATATTTCTTCCTCAAAGAATAAAGGAAGACACCTGTCAGAAATTTCTGTTTCTTCCTTGTATTTTATGTGGATAGTTAAAGAAAGAAATAACTATACAAATAACAATTGTTTATAGTATTACCATTACTACCACCTAGCCTTCATGTTTAAAACTGAATAGTTAGGATTTTTTTTTTTTACAGGATCTCAATGCATTCAGGCTGGGGGTGGAAATAAAACTGGCGGTTACCCACAGAAAATGAATTATGTGCCAAATTGTAAGTATTCCATTTCCTTTTCTGATCTGAAAGTCCCCAAAGAAATATGAACACTTTATTTTAAATTCATCTGCAGTGACATTTTCTGGCTGCACAGAGCACTCCCACAAATGCACAAGTCTTTGCGAAAAAACATGGCTTTTTATGGGAATGCTACTGTGTGTTAATTCTGGTTTTTGCAGTCCGTCTGCTCTCTCTTTCTCAAATGAAATGAAATACTTTCCAGTGATGTGCTGTAAAAGAATAGATGTAAATAAATGCATCTTTCAAAGACAGAATTCAACTTATTTATACAGTTGAATTTATTTAGACTACAGGATAAAGATTCATTCAGATAAAGTACTTATTACAAGACGCATAAAGACTGAAGGACAGGTTTGATACTCTGTCAGCTGACAAGTAAACAACAGGGTACACGGGTATAATACTACAACTGGAGAACAGGTAATTTCTTCAAAAGTCTTGACTGATTATTAAGGTAACAATATTGTTCAAATCTCTTTGAGCTTTCTACCTGAAGTGCACTATCAACTCCTTTCTAGTAGAATCTTTTGGTTATTATGATGTACTTTCAAAAAAAATACAACTACTACAAAACCATCACTTTTGTCATTATCTTATATAATTTTTTGGTATTTGTTGAAACTTAATTTTTGTTACTTAGTTTTGTCCTCCACAAAGGAAAAAAAGTGGGGGCTAATTTTTTTCTTGATTCTTGCTCAAAACTCTTGGATAGCTGGTTATTCTGTTTCTTGGTTAAGAAAACAGAACAGAATAAACCAAAATAAACACACGCACACCCCACCCCGGCCCCCCAAAACAACATCAAAATCCAAACCCCTCAAACAAAAAAAAAACAAATCCCACTTAAAACTCTGATTTTTTGAGAAATAATACAGTTGATCTTTCTCTATTCGCTTGGCTGTCTGGATATGAGCATTTTCCACAGAAATGCATGATTTTAAGAAAAAAAAATGGAATGAAACACTTTGACAAATTTACTAAGAACCACACTGAAGGGTCCACGGAAGGAGAGTGCTGACTGACCTTCAGGTCCAATCGACTGATCCAATGCACTTCATATTCAGACATGTTTTTGCACAGGCACCACTCACCATTTAGATAAGCATGGCAACACCCAGTCAATGTGACTTCTTCATGGCCTGCTCCTCTTCTTGTTCCCTGAGCAGAAAGAGGGAAAGTTCTGGATTCTGTGATGGGTGTCTTATATCGTGCAGAAGAATCTCCCTTTAGAGGTGATTACAGAGAGCTTGGCTAAGTTTTGGGAGTCTACTATTAATTTCACAATAAATTTGTGGAAAAAATATCCCCTTAACTAACTCAGCAAACCAAACATGTGTAAAGACCTAGAAGTTGCAAAGGGTGGACATTCATTCCCTTCTTCTTTCCATTTCTTTATCTCCCACATTTTACTTCGAATAGACCTCATTTCAGTGTGCTGGACCATGTCTTCTAAAAAGGAAAAAACGGAAAAAAACCCATTATTTTCTTTAAAGCACTGTTGCTAAGATCAAATAGAAAGTACATTGGTGTTGACTTCCCCACATGAAATTGCAGCTGATCTTTGATGGAACACACACATTTATCACAACTAATTTTCCTATTCTCTTACATATGACTTGTATTACAACTTCTTGAGTACACACTGTATTATTCAGTGGTTCTTTCTTGAAGCAGAACTTGAGACTCTATTTTTCTGCCTAGAGGTGGTTGCTTCATAGTGAAACTATGTTCTATGAAATGCAGACTACTACTTATTAAAAATCAATTAATATTAAAAAAAATCTCTAGATGTTTTCCTTTAGAAATAATTTTAAATGCTTGGATAAAATAAATTCAAGTAGGATATCTTTTTTCAGTTTAGCATTCCCCCTCCGCAATAATATACAGTTTGATGACTTGCCTTTTTCAAAAAAGTATCATTGCAGAAAAGTAGGAAATGGATTTTGTAATGTACAAGGTCAGCTTCCAAGTTTATCTTTTCTTTCTTTGCTGTGCCTTTAATGTCTTTATATTTTTCCACACTTTCTCTGACTTTGTATCATATCATAACATACTATGTCTGAATTTAACATGGAAGGTATTTATTTCATTTTTTAAATCATTAAAGGTAATTACAGCTTACTATTGATTGAAGCATCCAGTTAGAGGTACCTGGGAATTCTCTGATGAAATAGAATTCTGATGTAAATCACCTATTCATCAAAAATGAAATGTTTCATTTAAATGTCAGATTCCACTAACAAACACCAAAACACATTCAAATTTCTGTTGGATAAGATACTGTTTTTCTTAACATTTTTTACAAAGGGCTTTTAACAACCTACTTTATTTTGCTTTAGCAACCCAAAGTCTGTGTTTCTAAGGAGTATCTGTCATGTACTGACCACTGAGTCAGCAGAGACTCCAGGCTTCCAGGATCCCTAACTTCAGGTATTCCAGGTTACATACATCAGACAGGTATGCAAGATAACCTGACTTTCAAACACCACTGATCCAATGCATCCTTGCTATGTATTCCACCCCAGAGTTTTGATATACAAGCTTTCAAGTTTCAAAGTTAATTTCTGCTATTGAATTAGCAGCTGTTCCAGAGTTCTTCAAGCTAAACAGAGAGATACGGGTGCTAAATATTCTGACAGGGCTGGAGGGATCTTGATATCCTTGAGATACTTCTTGTGAACAGACTTCCGGTAGTTTCCAAATTTCACACTGTGGATCTTCGAAGTTTCAGACATTCAGAAATATATTGACAACATTAGACTTCAACTTTCATAAATAAATAACAAAAAAGAAAGTAATTCACTAGAAGATTTTTAAAAATAATGACTATTATTTCAAGTCAGAGTATGGTAAGCTAAATCAAATTATTCAAGAACAAGAATAAAAGTATGTATATTGACATTTCCCATAGGAAAAAACATCTAGTTGCCATCTGTTTATATATCTACCCTGGAAACAACACAAAGCTTTAAGGAGACTGTATGTTACATGTAACAAAAAGACTCCATCTCATCACGGAACTGTCACCTGAACTAATAAGAAAATTGCTTGTATTTTATTATACAAATAAAAATATGTATTTTTTCATAGCTGCATGATCTAAAGAAAGAGCGAGAATCCTGCAGACAACTATAAGTGACCTACAGTATTCTTGATTTTATAAATAGTGCTACATACCTGCGCTCTGACAATCTTATTCAGATAGCTATCAAATTTCTTGGTAATCTCTCAGGTAACTTCCAGTATATGTTTCTAAGATGACATATTCTTGGATGTTCTACATTTCAATTCAATACGACTATAACTGGTTCTTTGAGAGAGCAAAAAATTCAGAGAATCATCTAGTTTAATTATATTTAAGAAAGAAAATCACCTGTTCCCGTCACCCAGCAACTCAGTTGTTTCTCAGATGTTGTAAAGTGGAATTTGATCATTTAATATAGAGCTCCTACATGGTGACATCCCATCTTGTTTCAGAAGGAATTAGGATGAATCTCACAAAATTCTATCTCCCAAAGTTCTGTGTAAAAACCGTGGTTAAATTTGGGCACATTTCATTTTCAGAATCCCGTATGTTGCAATGTGGACTTTCCTTCGTTAATTTGCAGTCCAGCACTAACCCAGAATATAGCATCTACCCTTGATAGTTGGAAGAGTGGATCCACAATATTTCTTATATCAAGACTCAGTCATTCTCTCCCTTGAATGCTCCTGCTGGTATTCTACTTCGCATAAAATATCAAGTCAGAAAATGGAGCTATGGAATGAATGATTCTAGTGGGTGGTGGTATGGACAAGTGAGAAGTGAGAAAGTTTCTTTCAAATAATTGTAGTGTTTCTGAGAATAAGAAGAGGAATTAGTTCTTTCAGGAAGTAAGACTAATCCCCATAATATCCACATTCATCACAACATACCAAGGCACTTGTTTCTGTTTTTGTTAATTACCACCTCCTTAGGCTAGATTCTTTAGGTTTCCTCTTCCATTGCATTCACTTGCCAGAGCTGGAGAAAAAACTACCTGTGTGTCTCTTGTGATTAAAACCCCACTCAAGGACTGAGGCTTCAGAAACCCTTGAGGTTTTCAGGTGTTTTTATATTCTGCAGTCTGTCTTCATGGAGTTCCCTGAAAAGCAGCAGCAGTTAGGGGAAAAAAAAAAAAAAAAAGAAAATTAAAGAAAGTTAGGTAGAGAGGAAAAAAAGCAATAATAAGATAAATAAGGAAGAACTTATTTCACACAGCTATCTTCTCAGAATACTTAACACAGTGTACAATGCTCCTAACTTAGAAAGAAGTTGAAGCATACTTTAAAAAACAACTCACAGCAAAATATGTTTCTTGTAGGTCCCCACCAATTTTTCTCCACCGACTCAACTTCTTCAGGTCTTCATTCACGTCAGCTTTTAAACTGACTGGCTCACTGTGTTTTGCAAATGGTCCCTTGTTTAGACAGCTCTTTCTCTTTTCTTTGCACTTTCATGAGTATAAATACTTCTCATTCCTGTTCTTTTGATATGAATTATAAACTAAGAGTCACTATGAATTTAGGCCTAAACCTAGTGAACAATCTCTGATGTAACTTGTCAGTTAAGCCCTGATGAACCTATTGAAATCAATGGGAAGGCTCACATTCAGTGAGTCTCTTCAGTGAGAACTGGATCAAGACCTTAGCAACATTTAAAACATTCACTTGGTTTAAGTTCCAGATGCAATATTGTATCCACAGAATTGACGGCAGTAAACCAGACAGGCAGAGCTGAGTTAGGACCACAGTGAGCTATTAGTGCATTCATCAGTTAAGATCGTAGAAGTAATAAAAGAATGGAACAAAGTAAGTAACGCAGAGAAAGATTCAGTCGTTGTATGAAGTTTCTTACACCAGCTAGTCAGACCTGACAGCATGGTGGCTTGGTTTGTTTGTTCAGGGTTTTTTGTGGGATATTTTTCTGGTTTTGTGGGGTTTTTAGCCTTAAAATCAAACAAAACTAAATATAGCATTTTCACAGCAACACAAAGACATGTTCTGATAAAGGCTACAATAATAATCTAATTTAAAATATTGTCAATATTTCCATCGCACTTAGAGTAGACCTTATCACTTCTAATGTTAATTTCAAAAAAAAATGTGTTCAGTCAAAACTGGTTGTTTCCTGTAGCCAGTAGTTAAGGGTAGGCACTTCTAGATATGCCTAACTCATTGTCTCCTAAAGGTGTTTTCTCTGCTGTCTGACTAGGGTAGCTAGATGTTAACCTTTCAGATAGCCAAAGTTATTACACTGATGGAAAATTTTCTGGTCATTCATTTGCTTTACCAGGTATTTATTTATCCAACTTACTCATAAAGTGTATTTCAATATGCATCTCACTTACATAGCTGAAGTAAATACAGTAGTACAAGAGATGTACAGCAACCAAAATGAGATATGTTCTTAGTTGAATTTTCAGAACAACTGAAACGACCCAGAGATTCTGTTATAGAAGTAGTCTCCTGGAGGAAAAAACTTCCCTTACTAGTGAGAAAAAAAATTTTGGAAGGGCTTAAAGGAAGTCAGTGTAAGAAGAGCAGAAAGGAAGTAAAAGAAGAAAAACAACAGTTCTTTCACCAGTGTGTTTGAATAATAAAGCAGGAAACTTTGAATTAATGCTATGAAACAATGACATGATTTTGTTGATCAATACAGAAGAGATGCCTGTGTTGGTGAAATGCAAGTAATTCTGAAATACATTCTAATATGAGTCCAGAATCATGGTATTTGAAGAAGGACATTTTTATTGGAATTGGAAAGAAGTTTTTAACAAAGGTCTAGGAAAAGAAAAGAGCAACAGTTTGCTGAGAACATATGAATGAAGATGGATTTTGGAGGAGGGAAAAGAAAAGCGGCTATTACTTTTGTTATTATCCTCAATTACAGAGACTGAAATTATTTCATATGAGAAATTTTCGGTGATTTACAATAGAGGTTTGGAAGAAGGTTCTTGAAGATTATAAGAGCAAAGAATTTCTGCTGTTTTCCCCATTCTGTTCCATCCCATTGTGTCTGAGTGTTTTGCATGGTGAATGACTTCACTTTTGACAGAATAATGTTCAAATCAAAGTGAGTCTAAAGGAAGAAACTGGTCTTACAAGTGATCCTTATATATAAACAAAATTGCTTAGACTATCAAAGGTACTCCAGCATGTACTCAGAATTTAGTAGAGTACATGCTGGCATACCTCTACATAGTCTTCAGTACACATTATAGTCTGCTGTTTAATGACACATAGAAAAATCACAAGAGAAGAACAGCCAAAGGGAAGAATGAAGCTAGGTTTTTGCTATTTCTCTGGAAGAAAGCAAACATTGGAACAAAAATACAGGCAATACGTATCCCCAAAATGCCATAGATCTCAGTTTCAGCAGCGAACAACCTCCAGCATTGATTTCTTCCTGTTCCTACCTGAACTCCCTAATAAGTAGGCTTCAGTGTCACAGGTCACCCTCTGCTGATAGAAGAAAGAGGTTTTCTGCTTAGGGAGCACCCATTTCATAAATCAAACTACAAAGGATATGAAAATCAGCTTTTTCACTCCCTGAGTAATGATTAGTAACAAATAAATCAAACAACAGACTCTTCTCTTAGTTCTTCAATGATTGACTGAGGTGTCTGGTGCTTAAGGGTTCATTTGTTTTTGAAACTCCATTTTTACACAGTGTCCTAACTATCCCTTTGATACAAGTGTCCAAATGTCAAAAAGAAATACAGGTTCAAGTGTGGCCCTCTCGCTTTACTGCCTCTTATTGTCTCACAAAGATATTTTCATGTTGAAAATATATCAGCTGTTGTGGACTCTTTACTTCAGTTGCTTATACTGTTTTTTTGGATGGTATGTAAGGAGCATAGGCCCTGACCCATTTAGATGGTTAACAGCTAAAATGTCTTCCAGGAACAAGCCAGCTCATTCCAAGTTATAGGATACTTAAATACCTTTTTTTGGATCTAATCTTCAACATCAAATTAGATAGCAAAGTATAAAATTTTGGTGCTTTGCAAGCACACTTGATTTGGTAATAAAAACAGCGTTATAAAACTGCATAACTAAAAATTCTCATTTTTCCAGCCACTTAATATTTGATTAGGCAAAAGTAACTCAGCAGGATCAACTGATAAACACCAGGAGCCTGTGATACGAGAGTAGATAATCTAATAGGTATTTTTGAGTTAAAATCTTTCAATGTATGAGGTCCAGGAAATTGCATCAGATGTATTTAGGTTAGACTCATAATGAGTTACACGGGCAAGAGATGTCATGGTGCAGGTAGTCGTACTGGAAATACTAATGAGATATGAGTGATAAAGGAAAAAAATATGGTTCTAAGTGTAACATCTATTAACATATTTAGGCTCTCAGATTCTGCTTAGAACTCTCCTAACATCAGATTGATTTCCTGAAATCGATTAAATCAATGTGCAGCTTGAAACCCAAACAGGAGTCAGAATTCTAAATCTGTCTTTGGGACTGGGCCTGAATTGCTCCATTATGGATATTTGAATATATTTTATGTTGACACACCTACAATTCCAGTCTCTGGCTTATGAATATATTAAGTCCAATACCAACTATATTTATGGCATTTGATGTCAGACTGTGAACACTACCTCCTGCTCAACAACCTCCAGTGTGATTTTCCATTTTGTCTCACTGAAATAAAGGAAGAAAGGAAACTGTCTTGTGAGTCTTTCATCTTATAGACAGCTGATCATATCGTTAACACTTTTCATATTCGTTTGTCTTGATGACTGACTATAGTAAAAAGATTGTCTTCCCTTCAACATATGATAGAGCAACACTATTTTCCCAGGAATGTATTGATCTGGTGAGGAGTACATTTATTAAAACATAAGCCGCATCAACTTGCTGGCTTGTGCAAATGGTGTACACTTTAACCAATTAAATAGTCATGAAGAAGAAAAAAATCAATATTTCTTGGATCTTTCTACTCCAGACTTTGCCAGCAAACTGGTCTATATATTTATGAAATTAATAAACAAATGAACGTAAATATTTTTATTTTGATTTTAAATTATGTATCGGGTCAGAAGAGAAGCTTCACTATTATCTGGAGGAAGATTAACATCGGCAAGGCAAATCTAATGCCATGACTCATAAATTACTATAGTAAGGAAGCTTAATTTATATGAATCAGAATCAATTTCTTTCATTCTGTTTTAAGAAGATCTCACAGTTATTCTTACTCCTGTTTAAAAGTGATTTAATATTAGTTATAACAAGATTTGCAAGGCCAAATTCAGAATGTAATGGGGAAAAGAAACAAAGGGGAACTAATGAGCAATGATGCATTGGAGGACAGGCCATATTATCATGTTTAAAGGTGGCGTCTCATAAATCCTTCTATTCTCTGTTCTTTCTTGCATTCCTCATTTCTTCCTGTCCACATTTTTTATAGTACTTGGCCTGTTATTTAAGCACCAACTCTCAGGAATTACTAAAAGAAATACAATTTTTATTTTTATGAAGCTGTTTCAGCCCTTATTTCTGACGAAAGGTGTAGAAGACCTTAATATAAGAAGAAGTCATAGCAAAATTCTTATAATAATACATGCAGATCATGTATGGACAGATTTTTAATGAAAACTTCATGGTTTTGGAAAATATTAACTCTGTTTTCAGGAGCATGGATCTAACAACACTACACAAAAAAATCACAAGTAACTTCTGAAAATTTAGACTAGTCTGTTTGTAAAAAAAATCATTCACAAGTAATCAGTGCAACATGGCTGGAGAACCTTTCAGTTGTGTGATGATCTCCATAAATCTCTGTCTTTCACATTGTTCCGTTGGTTAAGAATAATATGGCAATTACATTAGGGGAAAGGTGTAGTTTGGCTGGTAGATGAGTTAATGCTGTAAAGCTCTGTGTGTAATTTCTCATAATTGTTTTAAAGAACTTGAAGAAATGGGGAAGCAGAGTGCTAAAATCACTGACATCAGTTCATCCCAATGAGCTCCCTTTACGCCAGCTCCAGAGAGTTGCCAGTGTACAAATATGGGCTACTGACAGTTTTTTGTCCAGTGCTAGGGAAGATGAAACATTTCTCTAGGAAGTGAAAAAAAACAGCTTAATGACAAGTTAGGTGATGCCAACCATGCATTTCAGAGAGATAATATTTCAATATGTAATTCATTGCAACAGAAAGTTAAATGGGTAGGAATAGAGAAGTGATGTAAATTAAAGCTTGTGCTAGTCTGAATGGATGTTACAGGACATTCACAAAGCTATGAACTGTTGTATGCTATAGAATACTCTTTGTAATATCTCCTATAAGAGAAGCCATAGTAGTCACCAGTTGCAAAACACTGCAGCTTATCCCGCTCATCATCACAGCTCCAGAAAGAAGACGGTAACTATGTGAAAGGAGGTTTATTATTCAAAAGGATCTGCTGTCACAGAAACCTTCCAGTAACTGGCTTCCTTTTAGGGGTAATTTCTTTTTTTTTTTTTATTTAACACACATCACTCAAAGCACAAGCTGCAATAATCACGATAAAATATTGGTGTGTTGTTTCTTAGTTAGAAAAGTTGCTTTGAATTTTACTTCTGAACGTTTGTTAAATTTGCACCAACACTGAGGGCTGTGTGCATATTTTATCAGAGATTCTCACAACCAATAAGATGATTTGAAGCTGAACACAATATCTGGATCAGTGATTCAGTCATCTGTGTTCACACATGCACCTGTTTGGTGAAAAGGGCATCTTTTATCCTATTGAGCAGCATATTTACTCAGTCTGCAAGTGCAAATGCATGGTTATGAACCTAGAAGGAGACATGTGAAGGACACAGGCTTTAAAAGGCAGTCATTTCTGTGAATTGACACTAACTTATGATAAACAATTCAAGGGATACAGTTCCCTTGTACATATGTTTGTTACTAAGCATGAAGTTTAACACTCCAATTAGTTTAATCTCTTTAACAAAGATTTTGGATTAAATATTTGCAAGACAAAGTCCTGTAATTAAACCTTTATCTCATTTTCAGTAGCAAAAAAAAAAAAAAAAAAGGGTTTATCTTTTTCATTTCTGAGTCTGCAAAATGACTTCTAATTACTGAGAAAACCTTCAGGAGCTTCACTGGGTATTGCATTAAACTCTAAAAGATGTCATTATTTTGGTACTGTTGCTGCTTATTCTGTTATTGGTATTGTTGAAAACATAAAACTTGAAGAACGGTGACCATAGCAAAAATAATTTGAGAATCTGTCTCTGTGAGTCATAAAATTAATCATCTGTCTTTCCAAGGGGTAAAGAGTCCCAAAGATCCAGTAACTAAGAAAGATACTGAAGATGAAATCAAAGCTGAAAATAAAGTCATTAAAATCAAAGAAAAAATGAGAGGCACAAGGCGTCTTCAGATAAAGAGAAATTACATACACAATGAGGATCTTATCTGACTTAAATAGATAATAAATAGAAATCTGCAGCTTTCACAGTATGCAAATACATTTTGCAGTCTTCATTAGGGACAAATACATGGTGTGAATAAGGGGGCAGGAAGAATAGCAGAATAATGAAGAGAAATTTTCAGTAGTGTTTTTACTCTGAAAGTGTTGAAAGTGTTACTAAACACAACTTTGTGCATAGCTGTATTAACATATACTGCATTCTCTTCTGTAACATCAAGTTACATTAGGATTAACCCCATTTAAGTCACTAGACCCACTCTGAATTTGTATGAAAAATTAGACACCAGACATAGAAATTTTATCGCCTTGTGTAAGAAAGTCAACCTTATAAGCAGAAACAGAAATATGCAGAGCTACCAATGCATGGAGGACAGACAGGAGAGAAAGCATAGTGGCTTCTTTCCTTGCTTAAACACTGATATAAGAAGAAAAAAGGGCTCACTTTACCATGGCACAGGTCACAGGTGCAAATAATCCCTCTGTTTTTTTAAATTTATTGTTTATCTGCATGCCACTCTGATATTTTAAAGTAATGTTGGTGATTCTTACAAAAACAGTGCTGAACTCGTCACTAGATTCAAGTGTGTGGAAAAAGTCTAGTTTTCTAAGGTCTTATTTTTTGAGGGCTCCATACTGACTGCAGAGGATCCTGCAGTGTTGAAGGGAGCTTACAATAAGTCTCCAATTACTTTCAAAATAGCTGAGTATTAGCCTGAATCTGATTTCAGGATCTATAAACAAGTAAAACCAAGGTTTAACAGCCTGAGAAGTACCTGGGAATTTCATGCTCTAGAGCAGAGTCGGGCAAAGTAGCCTGAGACCAGTTCCAGCTAGAGGGAGACACAGTTATTTTAATTTCTCCACGTGACAAAAAAAAAAAAAAAAAAGGTGGAAAACTGTTTTGTAACAATGCAGTTTTTGGTCATATGACTGCAGAGAACCAAGGAGATGGAGGCAGAAACTGGCTTTGTTGTACTTCACTTGCTCCACTAAAGACAAAGAATAGTTGGGCAGACGTTGGGAATTTGCTTGTTATCTTACTATTATATTTGTAAACTATTCAATGTACAGATTATAACAGACATCTTTGAATCTGAGTCTTTGATTTTCCTCATAGATTTGTAAGAACCTTTTTACCTTAAGTCTAAAGCAGCAGGTCAATTTTCCAGAGCAGAAGCAATTTTATGTGCTCTGCGAGGCCTCCAAAACAGCACAGAGAAAGTGGTCCTTCTTACTATCACTGTTAGACACTGCTTACTCCTTTTCAAAAAGTGCCCTGTAATCTGTAAATAAGAAATGCAGCAAACATTCTAAAGATGTTAATTAACTGTTGTTGTGTTATGCGTTAGGATTACCAGGTATTTATCCTTCTTCATGATTGGAGCTGACATATCATCTGATCTTCCCTGTTTCTATAAAGTATTAAATCATTAGAGTTATGTCAAGTTTCAGAAAAAAAGAGACAGGAATGTGATGAAAATTACAGTTTATACCCATTTAAACTTAATGAGTCACTTGCCATCTATACATAAAGTGGCTCTGATATTTTGGGTGTGAGCAGGCTGTTATTAATCTTGCCCATTGTTTTTAATGCGTGATAGAGCACTAATGGGTATGCAGTAAACAGAAAAAATTAAGTAAATTTGCTGGAAAATGCTTTGGAAGGTAACACCCTTCTCCATTTGACTATAACAGCCTTTCCACCATGATCAATTAAGCACTGTTGCTAAAACAGGATACTCAGCCAGAAACATATTTTCAACTTGTTCTCTGAATGAAACAATTCTAGAGTCACCATCCCCCTCTTTCACGTTCAAACATTATCAGATGTAAAGAGCAGAATTTGTTTAGCCTGAGTAAACAAGGACCTAGGTATGGGAGAAGAAGATAACATACCCAAGGGTATTTGAAAGGTGGGGCAAAACGAGACAGAAATACTTTAGGGTGGTTCAAGGTAGCGTAATATGACATAATGGGAAGAAAATGAACAAGGGAAAAAGTGAAAGCCTTATTGCTTCAGTAATTTAAGATAAGATTCAACAAACATTAGGGATTGATCAGTAGACATGAAACCAATTCTGTATGCCTCTGGAAGATGTTAAAATGGTGAAATGAAGTACTTGTTACGTCTCTACTTTTCTTGTCCCATATTTTCTCTGCTTTCACTTCTTTCACTTGTTCACTACTTATTCCTCTTGTTATATGTACATTTCTTTCCTTTCTCCACATCCACTTTTTCAAAATTCAGATGTTGGAAAGGGTTCTGTTAACTTCATTGGCTTAGTATTCTTCAGCCTATCTCTGGTTCAAAGGAACAAATTTCAGGGGGGAGATTTTAAGAAGCAAATATGAGCTAAGTGTCTCTGATAGAAGGACATGCCACACCACGAATCTTTTAATGGGACAATCACTAAGGTTAGATGAGTATTAGTAGGTTTCAGTTCATACAATCACAGAATCACAGAATATTTTGGATTAGAAGGGACCTTTAAAGGTCATCTAGTCCTACCATCCTGCAGTGAACAGGGACATCTTCAACTAGACCAGGTTGCCCAAAGTCGTGTCCAACCTGACCTTGAGTGTTTCCAGGCATGGGTATTTAGCACCTCTCTGGGCATCTTATGCCAATGTTTCACCACTCTAATGGCAAAAAAATGTCTTTCTCATATCTGGTCTAAATCTACCCTCTTTTGGATTAAAACCATTGCCCCTTATCCTATCACAACAGGCCCTGCTAAAATCTGTTCCCATGTTTCTTAGAAGCCTCCTTTAAGTATTGAAAGGCCGCAATAAGATCTCCCTGCAACCTTCTCTTCTCTAGGCTGAACAGCCCCAGCTCTCGCAGGCTTTCCTCATAGGAGAGGTCTTGCGACCCTCTGATCATTTTTGTGGTCCTCCTCTGGACCTGCTCCAGCAGGTCCATGTCTTTCTGGTGCTGAGGGCTCAAGAGGTGGATGCAGGACTCCACCTGGGGTCTCACCAGAGCAGAGCAGAGTGGCAGAATCACCTCCCTCAACCTGCTGGACATGCTTCTTTTTGTGCAGCCGAGGATAGAGTTGGCTTTCTGGGCTGTGAGCATATTTCGTTGGCTCATGTTCAGCTTTTCATCCACCAGTACCCCCAAATCCTTCTCAGCAGGGCTGCTCTCTATCCCTTCATCCCTCAAGTGGTATTGATATTGGGGGTTCCCCCAGCCCAGGTGTAGGACTTTACACTTGGCCTTTTGAACTTCAAGAGGTTCACATGGGCCTACTTCTCAAGGTTGTCCAGGTCCCTCTGTGTGTCATCCTGTCCCTCAGGCGTGTCATCCGCACCACTCATCTTGGTGTCGTCTGAAAACTTGATGAGGGTGAACTCAATTCCACTATGTCATTGATGAAGATAGTAAAGACTACTGGTCCCAGTCGGACCCCTGAGGGACACCGCTTCTCACTGATGAAAAAAAATAAAAAGTTTGGTTGAATACCAAAGAAACCTTTATGACACCGGTATGTTGTGCCTTGTCCAACAGTCATCCCAAGTGCAAAGATGGAATCTCTAACTATTTAAAAATTATTAGAATAATAGACTGGTGAATATTCATTTCCAGAAAGAAATTTAGTACTGAATCAGAGAATGGTTTGGGTTGGAAGGAACCTTAAGATAACCTAGTTCCAACCCCATTGCTGTGGGCACGGACATCTTCCACTACACCGTGTTACTCAAAACCCCATCGAACCTGGCCCCCAGGGAGGGGGCATCTACCACAACTTCTCTGGATAACCTGCTCTAGTGCCTCACCACCTTCACGGTGAAGAATTTCATTCTTGTATCTGATCCAAATGTACCTTCTTTTAGTTTAAAGATATTACCCCTTGTCCTATCCCTACAGATTCTACTAAAAAGTCCCTCTCCAGCTTTCTCGAAAGCCCCTTTCAGGTACTGGAAGGCTGCTATAAGGTCTCCTCAGAGCTTTTTCTTCTCAAGGTTGAACAGTCCCTACTCTTGCAGCCTTTCCTCATAGGAGAGATGTTCCATCCCTCTGACGATTGTTGTGGCATCCTCTGGACCTGTTCGAACAGGTCTGTGTCTTTTCTGTGCTGAGGGCTCCAGAGCTGGATGTAGGACTCCAGGTGGGCTGTCACTAGAGCAGAACAGAGGGGTAGAATCCCCTCCTTGCCCTGCTGGCCACACTTCTTTTGATGCAGCCCAGGATACAGTTCACCTTCTGGGCTGTGAGCAAATATTGCTGGGTCATCTCAATGACCAATACCCCCAAGTCCTTCTCCTCAGGGTTGCTCTCAATCCATTCTATGCCCAGCCTGTATTTGTGCTTGGGATTGCCCTGACCCATGTGCAGGAGCTTGTAAGATCTTCCTTCCTTCTATTCACTCCTCAGTAAATATAGAAATTACCACATCCAGAGTGAGTTTTTCCCTATCTTATGAATGAATGAATGAATGAATGAATGAATGAGACAGAAAAACAAAGAGGAAGTAGAAGAGAGAGAGAGAGGTAGAAACAGAGAACAGGAGAAAAAAAACGAGAAGAGGAAAGTGAGGAAGAAATGAGAAGACAGAAAAAGAGGAAGAGAGAAAAAGAAAGAGAGAGAAAGAAAGGAGGAAAGTAAGTAAGGAAGAAAGAGAATGAAAGAAAAAGAGGGAGAAGGTTGGAAGACTTAGAATTGACTTGAAGTTCTGACAGAATACCTTTTGAAAAGGGAAAGGTTTTCTTTGTAATCTTCATCCTGACTAAAACTGTTAAAACTTGTATACCCTTTACAAGACGATAAACTCTACACGTATCTTTTTATGCAGGAACTTTCCAAGGTTCTTTTCCTCCATGTTTCAGCTGCCTTGATTTCATGAGCTTCAAAGTTAAAAAAGTCCATGTCCAATGTTTTATACGTTAGCTCTCAAAATTTTTCAGATTGTACTATTGTAGTACAAATTGACAAACAAGTATAGGAGCTTTACTTTTTTCAAGTGCTTAGTGGCTCACTCCCAAAATTACATATATGTATTTAGTCTTTTGAGTATTCTTTACGACTAATATGTGTTAGGACTTTTGAGTATTCCTTATTCCCATGAGTAGTCTCTTATGTGGAACTGGTCTTTCTCTCTCTCTTCTGCTTTCTACAGAACTTTAACTACTCTTTCCTGGAAGCTTTCCATTCCATATGCTGACATAGCACTCCCAATTCCTACTCCACCTTTGTGCGTATGTGTTTGCAAATTTAAATATGCTCCATCTGTTGGGACTTTTTAAATTCTAAAATTGAGTTAATTTATTTTTTATTGCACAGTTTTGAAACAATACTTAAAGGACTAGTTTTCTCCTAGTTTTAGTACTGATTTTAACTTCTATTCTCCTTCCTCCTGATTGTAAGATAACCAGATAACCAAGCACACATCAGCTGAGATATGAAAGTTTGTGCTGTAATGTACTTTTCAGAATGGCCAGGGATTCTATTTGCTGCTTACCTGAAGTGCATGATTTCCAATATTACACTAGAAACTGCTTTTAAAAATATAGTGGTAAAAGGAAAAAGTGGTTAAACTAATAAATTTTCTATGTGCTGATGATGTGTTGAATAATTCTAACATGTATAATATTAAAATTTTATCAATAAATCACAAAAAGGACATATTGTACACAGAAATCAATTTACCTTGCAACTATCTACAACACTAGCTTGTAATTCATTTTTCCTACTTTTAAACCTAATTTTATTTCTTTGCAGGAGTGCAGAAGAAGAAAACCCTAAGCATTTTTCTGCATCCTGCAAACGGAAAACAGGCAACAGGACAAGTAACAAAAAAAGATAAAGAAACAGGAAAGAAAATTAACATCTGTGTCTTCAGTAAATAAGTAACATGGAGCCACATATGTGCTCCTTCACTGACTGGGTGTTTTGTTCCCATGGGGGTACAATTTATTTGAAGGAAATGAGAAATTCTTGCATAGTTTTTTTTACAAAAAAGAAAAGGACTACAATCATGGCTTTTAGGGTCTTCCTTATCCAAGGTTCTTAGTCAAAAAATGGCAAACACCAGAGGCTTCAGACAAAGATACTTGAAAAGCTGTAATAGGCCAAACACAGGCAGCCTTCCCACATGGAAACTTCCTAGTCACCCCTGAGTTGCATGCCAGCCAGTTTTATCCATGTTTCTTCTTTAATTTCTTTCCTTACGTGTGTTTACGTATACCTATATGCAATCATATCATATTATGTATTAAGTATTATGTATTACGTATAACATTGCATATTATATATTAAATATTATGTGTTAAAATGTTTATTATGTGTCGTAGATGATATTATACAAATAAATGTCTTCTTTAAATAAAAACTTGAGATGGTTGTTGTTGAGCTCATGGACACAAAGTCATCTTTTGGGAATGAGATATGCAGACTAATTATGCACGATATATACATACTTTTAATAAATTTCAGAGTGCTACTGTTGTAGGAGTCAAGTCATAGTTTGTGATACCTGTCTGTATAACCTACAAATACTGCCTGTGACTATCAGTTCTCACAGAGATCTTAAAATGACAACACCTTGTGGATGCAGAGCCTTCTACCTCCTTTGTCGATTCCCTGCCCCCTCCACTTTTTCATGTTGGACTGAGGTTAGGAGCAGGGGAAGCATGGACTTAATATCTGAGAATCATTAAACAGAGACAGTCCTTCATTCAAAGGAAAGCATCTAATAAAATAAGTTTTCTCCTAATGAGAACAACTGGGTTGTCAGGGAAGTGGTTGTCCTGGCAACCTCATTAACTCATAAGCATCTCTGGCCACCTGGAAGAAAACAAATTAGTGAGGTAACTATGGCAAATGCTATAACAAGGCAGGGGCCCGGCTATCCCCGACTTGCAGGTCAGGTTGAGATGGAGGGAGCTAAGAAAGGGTAGCTTTTTTGGATTAGCAATTGAGTTGTCTTGAGGGAGGCTGAGGTAGTGCTGGGTGATGCATGCGGAAAGCCCTGTCTATGGCAAAAGAGGGCTTAGCATCTCTGTGCAAAAACAGCTTCCATCCCTGCTACAGTCTCAAGAGCCATTACCAGCACCGGAAGGTGTTCAGTGTCAGTTGTATCAAGCTCATACCACAGTGAGACCCTGAATGCACTGAGCTGGGAATGACTTTTCTTTATGGGGATGGGAGGTGAGGTCTCTGGAACCCAGAAAGTTGAGGCAGCTTCATTAAATATTACTCCTAATCACAATTAGGGAACAGGATAGCAACCTGTTGAGAGACTATTCAGTTGACTTAAACTCTTCTCCCGTAGAATATTTAGTTAAGAAGTAAAATACCTATATTTCTGTATCTTTAATCATCTCTACCCTTTGAAATTATATGTTTTCCCTAACTTCAGCCATCTGAAATGTGTCTGTCTAATCTAAATCGCTTGTAGGTTGGGGCGATTCAATTTCCAGAGGTCGCTAATTTTCTTTATTATCTGTAGAGACAGCATAGTCAATTGTCCCTTTATTGAAAGGCAAAAGCTTCATGGGATAAATCCCAGACCTCTGAGATTCACCACTGGAAAATTCATCCCTAGATATTGCCACTTGAATAATATTAAAGTAAGCATTAAGGATATCCTGCATCTAGCTCCTAAAGTAACCTCTAATTCTATTGATGAAATTGTCTTTCCTATGAAGTGCAAATAGTTAAAGCTCTGCTGTAAGCGTTTTATTCTTCTGAACATTGAGATGCTGTACAATATTTATAGCTAAGTTTCCAGTTGCAGTTGTAAACACCAGAAGGTGGGAAGATTTGAAGCCTAAATATAGGTTGCTGAGCCTGGTCAGATGTTGTATTTCAGATGACAATGAGGACATTTGCGTATAAACTGTGCCATCAACATCTCATTTCAGTAGGTTAAAAACCTTGCTGTAATTGTTATTTTGTTGTTTCTTGCCTGCCCGTTTTGTACAGTATGCTTTAAGATCTGAAGTAGGACAGAATGGGAAACTCCCAAATACTGCAAGAAACAGAATGTTGTGCATTAGAATTGCTACTAAAAACAATAGCAACAAATACAGGTGTTACATTTTCCCCTCTCTTCCCATTTCCACAAGAAATCTTCAGAGAGTTGCAAACTACTTTTCCTTTCCTTTCTTTTTTTTTTTTCTTTTTTTTTTTTTCTTTTTTTTTTTCCATCCAACCGTTATCTGAAAATGCTTTAAGAAGGCTTGTTGCTTTTAGGTCAGCTGACACTTTCCAGTTCAGAAGATGGCATCCTGTTCTTGTAGTGTTATTTGTACTATGGCAGTTGCTCTTTGTAAAGGTTTGGACAGCTCTGAGTTTTGAAATATAACACAGACTGAGACATGAGTTCCCCAAATATACTGAGGTGAGATATGTGAAACAAACTATATAATGAAAGTATTTCAAGCTGAAGTAAAATATTTCAAGAGTCAAGCTATTGAAAATTAAAGACTATGCAGGAAGTGCTTGCTTTTCACAGTGTGGGGGGTGGTGTGAAGGGGGTGGGATGGGACATAAAGGAGCCATTTTGTGCCAAAGAAAAATTTGAGTGATTTTCTTTCATTCGTCTGGAGAACAATAACTTCTGGTGAAAATACTGACTACAGGAAAAGGAGAGGGGACAAAAGAGATTGCCTTCATAATCTTTTCAATCCCAAGAACTATCATCAAACAAATATCTATCATATTGCATCCTTTTCCTCATGTCGTTGGAAGAAACACATCTGCTGGAGTGTTTGAAATTACTGTTTGCCTCCATGTTTTGCTGTTCCATGCAGAACCAAATTTTAGCAAAATCCTACAGAGAGCAGAAACTACTTTAGCCATTATGCAATTAATGAATACTTGAATACTACAATATCTTTTCAGTGCTTTTTTTTTGTCTGACCCCTGTGATTGAGTTCCTGTCTCTCCAAGAGCCTAGTCCTATGATCTTATTTTCTTCCTCTGTTATGTTGACAGAACCTTTTGTCCAAACCTAGTCTGATCCAGAATATTTCACAAGTGATAAGCAAAATTTCATTGAACCTCAGTAACTTTTGAATCAGACAGTAAGAGCTGGGCTTATTCTTGTTACAGCTCCTGTACTTACTGAACAATAAGTAAAAGAAATTTTATTCCCTTGGACATAAATGATATTATACTCCTTTCACTGACATATTTCACAAACAAGAATGATCTCTGTTTCTCTTCTTATCCTATCTGAAAGATAGGATCCTGTATCCTATCCTGTATCCTATCCTGTACAGATAGGATACAGGATCCTATGTGATCCCCAGATAGGATCCTGTATCCTATCTGTACAGGATACAAAGTTCCCTGTACTTTTATCTGAAGTACATATATGTCATGCTTCCCTGACATATATGTACTTCAGATAAAATTTAGCAAAAAAAAAAAAGATTAAAAATTCCTTTTTTTTCCTTCCCCCTACCACTGCCCTGTTATCAAGTGTTTCAATGATCCTTTCAGACTGTCCAAAATCGAACTTGCCTGTTTCGACTGTTCAGTTTGCAGGAGGAAAGGGATAAATCCAATGCAACTCATAAACTATCTGAGCCCTCCAGCAAATGTCAGCATTCTGCAAGACAAACTTGCATCAGAACAGACGCCTTAATTTACAACTAGGTTTTTATATTCCACAAATAATTTATTAAGATACAGAACATTCATCCACCGGGATTTGGAAATAAGCTCGTATCCTGTACAGATTGCACATTTCAGCTTCAAAGTGGAAACAAAGGAGTCACCAAATATTATTAACACAGCTGCTGTGTTGTAATAGATGCTGAGGGTGGTTTCCAGCTGAGATAGTCTCAGCGTGGTGCCTACTGGCATAGCCACAAGAAGGAACTTCACAACTTTTGTTGTGAAGTCACTTGGGAGGTTTCTCCTCAGGGGACGGAGTGAGGGAAGCTCTATTTCTCAGCTCATCAGCTGCACCATACAACTGTCCTTCCTCATTAGTCTCCATTCTTCACACTGATGTTACAGAAACTGATACGTTCTATCTACCAAATATTTCATCCAAACTCTCCACTGGATTTACGCAGTACAAAGGTTTGCAAGCACTTCTAGTTTGTGAACACTCAACTAATACAATACCTTTTGATAAGTGGGGAGAACAATAGGACTGAAACAGTTACTTCTTTAATAGTACATGTTTTACACATAATTGAACAAGGGTTTCCAGCATTAAACATCCCTTATATTGTTTCCACTCTGTTCTATACTTATTTGCTCATGATTCATTTAAGATTGTGTTAAAAAAAAAAAGACATGGGAGATTTGAATTGTAAATTAAAGAAAAGTGCACAGATGTGCTGCTTACTATTCTCTTGTCTGAACTTTGAACTACAATATTCTTCAAATGGAAACAACTAAATAACAGCACAGAATAATAATTCCATACAAAGCTCATGCATTTATTAACAATCAAATCCTACTACAAAAAAATGAGTGCTCTATCATCTGAAGAGGAAAAACTAAATATACATTCAGTCAGCTGCTAAACTAACATCTTACCTTATGCTTGCATTCAAAGGTCTTGAGACATGCTGTGTCTTTTTTTTTCACATCGCGTAACTACCAAGAAGACAGTTATCCACTATTTTAAAGGAGAGAATAGTGCATTCCATGTATTAAGAGAATCTAAATCTCCATGTTATTACAGAAAAAAAAGTGACTACACACGCTTTAAAATCAACAATAAGGCACATGACGTGAATTTTAGAAATGTGTTGAAAAAGATATTTTTTTCTGTAACACAACAATGTATTTGATGTACCAAACAATTTAAAGGCAATTAGAATAAACAGTGTACTATTCTATCCAGTGGTTCATGAACACCAGAGATAGTAAGAACAGTACTCAGGCAGGGTCTCTATATAGGGACGACTTCAAATCAAATACGGTTTTATTTGTACCCTGTACAAATCATAATTTTAAATAATTCCAGATTCCATAGAAATATATGCTGGAAAATCAGGTAAGAATACTTTTATGTGGGGAAATATAATGATTTTTTAAAAATTACAATTAGAAATGATTAAGCAAATATATAGTTGTACACTATACTTCTAAAAGAGTATAAAAAGGTCATATTGATGTCAAATAATGGGAAAGTATTACTGAATACAATTCTAAATATAACATAGCAGAAACTCAGTTATATGCTGAAACTTTACCTATATATCAGAAAAAGGAAATCATAACTCTTTTCAAGAAAGAGGATAGACATTTAATTGAGACTGCATGGATGCTGGATGGGTAGATAATTTATTTTATAATAATGGGTTGATTTTCCTGTTGGAGAGGGGAGATAACTAGTATTTGTACTTTAATGAAGGCTAAACCCACATTACCTCTGCAATTTTTGCCACTGGAACTGTACAAACATCCGTATAAGATTTAGGAGGAAAGGAGCTGAGGTTTCACATCTTCAGCTGTTTAGTGTCTGTTACAGTGTCTGTTACACATTCCATCTGTGTGTGGGCAAGGAAAAATATGGGTGTCTTACCACTACTGACTGTGGGACTTCCACTGTATTTAGCTTAAACTGCAGCAGTTCACATCCTCAGTTTTGAAAGTCCCTCTGCAGATCCTAAAGATGATAGTTCTACTTTTATGAGTATTTCATTAGATTTAATGATGTCTAGACCAAGTTCTTGGAAAGGAAAAATTTTATTGTGAAGCTATGACGTTGTATCCTTCCATTAGTCCGAAACTGGACGCTTGTAAAGGCTTGTTCTGCATGGCACTTTTTGAGCCTTCTGAAGTTCCGGAACAAATCTCCAGACGGTCATGTTAAAGTGTGATTCTTCTGCACAGCATTCTCTCAAAAATAATGTACTATTAGTAAACCTTCATCAAAAACTTTGCTGGAAGACATTTTGTTTTTCTCTATAGGAACACCCAGTTCATTAGCTATTCTTCTTAGTTGTCTTCCCCTAATAAATCAGCTGCGCAGATAAGGAGATCCTCCACTAAACTATGGAGATGAATGTTAAAATGTGAGCACCAAGGGTTTCCAGCATCTCAAAGGCAAACAAAGTAGGGAAAGACAGTGAAGGTTATGGGGTGGGAAGGAGATTTGGAAGATGCAGTGCTGCAAGTGCCTACTGCGGTTATGAGATTTACTAGGTGTTTTGTTTCTCATGAATATGAAATTATGTCCTCTGTTACAAGCACAGGCATGTCCTTACTAAGGAGACCCATCGGTGAGTTATAAATGATGAAATATGACCTAGAAAATGGCGAGAGTTCAAAACAGAGAACAAATACAGTTAAAGGCAATATGGGCAATTCAGATTCAGTTCCTTATTTTGACCTTAGGCTATGTTTGGAGAAGCTAATATGGGCACCTGTTTTGGTCTTCACAATGCCTGAAGACAACAAGAGTTAAACCTGATAGCACACCCTGATCACACCTAGATGGTTTATTTCAGAAGTCTAAATTAGTTTTGGCAGTACCTGAAATGTAGATGCCTGGCACCAACAGAGTGCTTCTAAGGGTGTAAATTCGATGCACAGGCTCTTGGTATCATGAGCAGAGAATGAATGTTCAGTGCCTCTAAAGAGTGATTCTTTGTGTACTAGTGAAATGCATCCCTTTTCGTTATATGGGTAGAAGCCTAAGCATTCCTGTTGTTTGACCGAGTTTTCCTAAGCTGACCCACCAAAAAAAAATTGCTGGGAGGAGCATTGGCACAGGGATAGGGAAAGAGATTACTAGTTTGGAGTTGCAAAGGAATACTTTCAGGATTCATATTAGATGCAATTGTTCAGGCAAGTGGCAGAGTGGTTATGACTTACACTGCAACAGCCTAATGGTTAAGGCTTCTGTGAAGATATGAAATACCTGAATTCCTGCTAGGAGGCAGGGAGAATCACAGATGATCAGCTTCCTTTTTCCAGGAAAATACCTTTGCCATAGGTCAGGCTGGGAAGAAGCAACTCTCTCAGCTTCTCAAATAGCTGGATAGGACTTTGTCTGTCTAAAGCACAATGCAGCATAATTACACAGAGTGCTGTAAATACATGGAATTAAATGGGAGATTTTCGTGTTTGGTTTGTAACAGGAAGTGTCAGTCACCTCTTCCCTAAAATTTTCTTTCACACACATTAAATTGCCTTTCTAAAAGACTCAAAAGCAGGATATGGGAAGCAGGGTGGGTATGAAAATGAGCAGTGCTTTCAGCAGAAATTTCTCTGCTAAGTAACGGAGAGTTTCCTTTGCCGTTGCTCAGACTGTAGGGGCTATGTCGTTAGGGATCTTCTGGGCTATCAGTCCAATGACAGTTACCAGTGGTTATTTTATTTGTGTGCATGTTCATTTTGTATCTACCATTCCATAAGAATATTAAATATATCATCACACACAATCAAGATTGAAAATATTTCACTCTGAAGTTTCCTTAGGAAGCTGTCTTTCAGAAAAAGAGCGTTTTCTGCTGGTTTGTGGTTCCGACTACTTTTTTAATTTGCAGAAAAGTAGCATGTTCTAATTTGGTCTGTGAATATCCAGGGTTCAAAACCAGCCTTCTAATTAAGACATTTCCTGTTGTACTTACAAAACAAAAATCATGAAAGAAAAAAGTAGTGGTGTTTGTTGGAGGGGGTGTGTATAAGGGGAAAA
This sequence comes from Opisthocomus hoazin, assembly GCF_030867145.1. Taxonomy (NCBI): domain Eukaryota; kingdom Metazoa; phylum Chordata; class Aves; order Opisthocomiformes; family Opisthocomidae; genus Opisthocomus; species Opisthocomus hoazin. The sequence goes on along the minus strand of NC_134454.1, from coordinate 83,024,604 downwards.
TATCCCAATACAAAGAGTCTGGTTTTGCAAAGGTTTTTTGTTCTTTTCTCTGTGTTTTTTTTTTTTTATATATCTATTATTTTTTTTTAGGGAACCTGCTGTTGTCTTTGTGGAATGTGCTTAGCAGCTCTGTTTACCTCAAAAGTAATCACTTCTTGATTCACTAGTAAATAGAATATCTTAGGACATTAATTATATGGGAGAGAAGTCTGTGTGAAGGGCTGTTACAATTCATTACTGTACAAGAACTATTCAGAGAAGAGAGAGAATGTAAGGATAGAGATAATTGTTATTGCCTCAGCTTCTTATGGTATTGGGATAGATGGATTGGAAACGGGTTATCTCTCTCCCTTGTAATAAAGTGAGTACATACACAAAGCACAGAGGAAAGTTAAAGTGTAGCCAAACAACATTACATCAGTGGAGCTGCAGACTGCCTGCTGGGAACGCAGAAGAGTAAGGCAATTGCAGGTGTGATACTGTGCTCATGGAATAACCTGTTAGCAGCTGGTTTTCTCCAAAAGTGTGAAAATACTTCTCACAATTCAGCAACTGGAGAATAAAACTGAAGGAAGATATTCCAAAATTCAGGTGGCTATTAAACATGTCTGCTTTTTTTTTTTATTTATTGTGCAATACTTTACCTCTCCCTTCATTCATGTGCCCAGGTGTAAGGAATGGGATATTACTTGCCTCTTCATAAATGGGTGTGCATGGCTGAATTAATATGTGCCTGCAACTTTGTTTTTTTCAGTGTTCAGCACTGAAAGATCAATATTTATCACCCTGTGTAAAGCCTTTAAACAAAAGGATTTCAACTATCAGCAAATCTCTGTTATGTAGACCACCTCTTCTAGACAGATTGAATAGTAAAATAAAAACACTTTTCACATGCAATTTACTCATACAATGCTTGTGGTTCATATTGGGGTGTGTGTGAACAAGTAACTATGAAAGAAAGAAGTGAGCTCATGTTTGATATAGTTTCTTAATAGATTTGTATGAACATTTTTGATAGAAATTATTGTGAGTAAAAAGAAAACAACAAAAGCTTCTTCCTTCTCCGCTTTCTCAATCGCGAGCAAAACTGAGTTGAAAACTGCTAGGGCACAAGGGAAGCTGCAGCTTGAAATAAGTTTTTCAATTCCAAAATGGAAAATTTCAATTCCAAAATGGAAAATTTCACCTTTTCTCTTTCCTTTACAGTTCTGGAAGAAAGAAACATACATTAAAACAGAATCTTTTTCATGACAGAAAAGATGTTATTATCTAAAGTACGGATAGCTATGCCTGTATATTCACTATCTGTGTAAGCACTTCCGTGCATGCTGTATTTCTTGACTTGTTTTGGACTCTAGCACTTGGGCTGAAGATTGCTAAAGCATTTGCAGATGTCTCTTTAGAAGATAAACGTACTTCCCCACTCAATGTGTCTTACCTTATTCTGATTAATTTGCAGATCAGGATGAAACATACTCCAATTACCAGGTACAATAAGCTTTTTTGTTTGTTTGCTTAGTGTGATAATAATAATACAAAGATGTGTTCCACATTGTAAAATTCTCATTTGTAAACCCATTCATATTTAAAGAATGGTGTTTCATTCCAAAGCTGATAAATAATTTTCGCTTGGGTCCTACCCTCCCATTTAGGCCAATGTTTAGAACATGTTTCTACACTGAAGTATTCCCACTAGAAAACTGGCAAGTCTAGAAGTGTGCAATTCATTTCAGTTTAACTAGGCCATAACAATGCCCTCAAGTGGATACATATCTGTAATCTCTAGCTGTTCTTCAGAGCATGGCATTTTCAAAGTGAGAGCTGAATTCTCTAAGTTGTCTAGCATAGTTTCAGCATGACATTCTTTAACCACTTTTTCAGGGGAAGAGGATCACATCAAATATTTTGTCCTGTGGCCGTGAAACATTCTGTGAACATCCTGTAGCACACTCTAAAGAAGCCAAACCACTCAGAGACCAGCTGAAATTGTTTAGGTGGTTTTGTGCACTTCTGTGAGAGGAACAGAACAGTAGATATGGATCCAACTTGTCTTGGGCAATATCAAAGCTGAAAAATGTCATCTCTCTGTTAAGAGCAATGACAGAAACTGGTGTTTCAGCCTTGAGTGGAGATGATAGATGGCAATGTCTCATGGGTATAGAACTTGTATTAGATGTGAATATTCGGATAATATAATATATTTTAGAAGCACCTGTGCGTGTTCCTAGTGAAGCCTTTCCAGTACTCTGGGCAACACAAACATGATGCTAAAGGGTTTGCTGGGTGTTTGAATATGTGGTGAATTCAGAGTCACTGTATTTAGGGAATGAGGTCTCAGAAGAGGCTCAGATGCAAAATAGCTCCCATCCAGTGAATCTCTCTTGGCTAAAGCTCATTATCTTTTCTTGTTTATGTAGAAATTGACATAATCTATTTGATGTTTTCAATTTCTCTCTGCCCTTTATGACTGTGCCTTTGCTCTCTTTGCCTGTTATTGCCTGTACTCATAAAGTATTAGGTCTGTGGACTCTTTATTCAGATTTTGAGTTCATTCTACTGATATTGTCCTCTTCTCCTTCCTTGTTTTATAATCCTATTTCCTCTTGACAGTAAAATGGGCTGCCTAAGACTTTTCTCACATTTTCATAGCTCATTTTGACCTAAATTTTTGCCACTTAACCATTTCTTTCCCCCCATGACTTTTTGCAAATTGCCTAATAGAAAACTTGGAGTATTTTCTTTTCCAAGTGAGCATCTATAAATCTTATTCTCATCTCTTCAGATAAGGCTGAATCTAATGCAAAATTTTTTGACTTTTCATAGAGTTTTAATGATTTGTCTAGGTAACCAGCATATGATTGTCTTCTGAAAGGCCTAAAAATGCCCCAGTGCATTGCAACTTCCTGCAGTGCTGAATGAACCAGGTGCATCCCCATGTTTCAGAGGTTTCAAAGAAAATGGTTGATGGTAACACAGCAGGAGTGGCAAAGGGACTGTGAACCCTTTTATAAATACTGAGGCAACAACACAGACAAACAATTGAAGCACTGACAGTGTTGGACAGAAAAATATTCTTTAACAGATCCTGAGTCATCTGTTGTTTCTTCATGTTTTGTATTACGGCCCCCTGCACCCTATGTACCAACTACAAGATGACCCCATCACAGAGATGGAAGGCAGAGTTTAAGGGCCGTTGAACACTATGATTTTTCCTACTGTATCACGATTACAGAAAACCTATGACGAATAACATGATGTTGGTTTGCAGAGAAAATTCACAGTAATTGTGTGCTAGCCACACTTCTTGCTGTCATTGTCTGTTGGTGCTTACGGTTTAGCAGCCTTTTTGGTTTGTGCTGCTCATTTGTGTACAGCAAGGGCCAGACTTCCTGACCGAAGGTTCCTACCATGCACCAATGTACTTTATTCTCCTTTGCATTGCAGTAGACAAGGGGCCCAAAACAAATCCACAGGCACGAGCCTCCTTGCATGCCTGGAAACTTAATATCCAGAACCAAATATGAAATTCATGGTTGACTGACCATGCAATGAATTAAACCTCTGTATCTAAATGTGATAGATACTATCTCAGACAAGAGACTGAGGTCTGAACAAGGAACTTCCAGTTCCCAATAAAATCACAAGATGTTGCAGCATAAGAAAAAAAACCCTTGGTTTTTTTGCTGTATTGTGCCTTGTAACATACCGCTGAGTGGCAGACACCTCCAAAATTAAACCCTAGTAGCTCAGGTTTATCTGTGTTTCATCTTAATTTCACAAGCATTTTAACTTGTGTATCATCTAAAAATCATACTAGATTGTAAGGCAGAAAATATTGCAGAACTTTTCACTTCAGAAAATCACTGTTAAGAGTCTTAACTACGGCTGGATATGAGAGAAGATTCTCCAGTTCTCCCCGTAGAGTGGCCAGGCACTTGTGTAAATCGTTGAAGGTGGCTGGCATGAAAATTAGGATTTTCAGATTTTTAAATAGCTACATATTCTGAATGAAGAGCCTAGGAACCTCTGGATCAATGATGCAAAATGAAAGAGAGAAGTAAAACTATTTTGTGAGAAGTAAAAAATTTATAAGAACAAAAAATAGTATTATTATGATCCAGTTTAACAAATGAATTTCCCTTACTAACTTGTATAGTAAATACTTCCCTGGTGGATGAATTATGGCATATGCTTCATAGGGTGGAGGGAAATGAAATCTTGATGAAATGACATTAAGTTTCAGGAGTTCATTATTACTCAAAGCTATTCTAGTCTTAGTGTTATGAATGTGCTTTATAGTGGGGAAGTCTTCCAGCCCTTGAAACTTGCTATGGTATGTTTTCTAACTCACAGCAGCCTTTGTGAGAAATTTTCCGTATATATTGACTATAATCAAATCACCTCTGAGCCTTCTCTTTAATAAGCTAGATAGACAGAACTGCTAGTAAGCCAAGTTTAGAAGGCATAACTTATCCTTTTAGCTCTTTTTCTGAACTTTATCTAATTTTCTTTCCATCTGTGTAGCAGCAATAATAATGCTTTCCCTATCTTATAAGACTAGGCCCTATTAATTTCTCCTAATTTTTAATCTCTACAATTATGCTCAAACAGAAATATCTAATAAGTATATTGTTATTGACAAGCATTTAAAAAAACAAATGTCACATTTGTAAGATTTAATTCAGTCAGATACTCATTTTCCCTCTTAGAGAAACCTGGGGCGGGTGACAAGGGAGAAGCTGTGAGGATGGCATTTGTGGTGAAAAACTGTTATCAGTGCCCTCTGGATGACAACCAAATGTGCCCCAGCAAGCATTGCTATTTGAGCAGTTAAACTGATACATCTCCTCCCATTCCAGTGCCATTTGTTGTGACTCAGCGAGCACTTTGGGGACTCTTTACAGCCAGCGTGCAGGTGTAGGACATTACACGAATGAAGTGAGGACAGTTTGCGTGATGATCGCAGCTGCAACAGTGACAGTCATTGACCCTGGTTGTTGAGAGTTATTTGCTTTTCGTTAATCGGTAAAGCAGTTCAGCTATTTATTTTTCTCCACTTTGAAATCCAGAGACATTAACACCAGCTTTGGAATGATTGCCAGAATAGGCCATTTTGCTTGTCTTTTCCACCTTCTCACTAGGATATTATTCTAAGTTAAATATATCTTTTGATGTGAGCCACATGGAAGGGGCGGTGTTGTGTCTCTGCTGCAGGAGTGAGCTAGCAACCAGCTGCAATCTGAAAGCTGCTGACAACCCAGCCTTCTGCCAGCACAGCTCTGTCAGTGCAGGAGTGTTAGAGATGCTGTTTTACTGGGAAAGGAGGAAAGGAAGGGAAATACACTTTTACCAGTACAAAGCATTTCAACCCTGGGGCTTCATCTTCTTACATTGCTGCAAGGACCAGTTACACGAGTAGGGCTATACCTGAATTTAGCCAGTCAAACATTATGCAAGGACAATAGCCCAGCTAGAGAGGGCATACTTAGAAAGTCACTAATTGAAACAGGTGCTTTTGATTTCTCTCAAAAGTTTGCTCCACTCCTGTGATGAAGGTGGCAATGATTAACCCCTTGTTAGGAAAGTCTAATAAGGTGCATTCTCTGGTGCATTCATGTTGCTTGTATCTCTGGGTTGGTCTGCAGAGCATTGAATGTATTGGAGCTTCAACAAAACTTCATTTATTTCTGTTCTTAAGAGCTCTGGTTTAACTTCCGGTGTCTAAAGAAGATTATTGTGAAAATCAATAAAAACATCCAAAACAAAAAAAACCCCACACTAAACAAAACAAAACAAAAAACCCAACCTATCTCTTTTACTGACACAGTGTTTAAGACAATGATTTTTCAGGAGCTTCAAAATGAAGTTAAGCTTGGCTGCCACTACTTATTTTTAAAAGAAAGGAGTCAATTGATAAATGGAAGAACTTCTATGTACACAGTAACTTTCTTCCTAGTATTCAAGTTATTCCACATAGTTTGGCAAGTTTTTTATCAAGATGAAAAATGAAAGAAAAAATGCAGAAATGTGAAATGGTTTGAATGAGTTTACACAACTAGTGACAGAGAAAGATCTTTCCGGATTTTGGAGTCCCAATGAGAACAGGCCATGATTTTTCTACAACAAGCATCTTCTTTCGCTGGAAACCACTAATATCTTAGATCAACACTTTTTTTTTTTTTTTTTTTAATCCCTGTATAATGGTGATTTTGTGAAATTTTGTCGGACTTAGGATACAACTGCTGGCCAGAAACAAGAAAGCAAGAAAGATACAAGGCAAATTTGCCATTTGCAATAGCACAGTGTGAAAACAGTCTCCCAAGCTAATGTATTCCAAGGGTCAATTTCTTCCTTTGCATCTCCTTCTTTTTTATTCTATATGCTCACACACACAAAAAAAGTCTTTCCAAAAGTAGAAATAAAAGAAAAAATCCTGAAATCTTCTTCTCCTCTGGTGAAATAGTGAGCTTGTTTTCCAAGCAGACATACAGAACTGCTGTCTGGTTAATAGAGAACAGGAGAAAAAGAGACTGGTACATAAGAAACCCTTTGCAAGTGCATCATCTAGAACTACTGGTTCTGAATTTTTGATAAAGAAGTAACACAAAACACAGTTCTCCTAAAATCTTACGCAAATCTTCTAAAAATCTTGGAAAAACAATATTAAATTTCTGGCCCTGCCATAGTTTCATGCACATCGTGTTTTCTGCTGAACTGATGTAATAAGAGTAAGAAAAGAACTTCACAGGAATGGTATTTCATATCTGCTCTTTTGTATCTTGCAATATCCTTTCTGATCAACTGTCCAATCTCTGGAGCATGTATTGATTTTCACAGCTGAAATACAATGTCTCAGCATGCTAACCCCCATTCACACATTCTTCCCTATTCCAACACTTTCTGCCTGTCTTATAATTATAAAATGTTAAAGGAACAGCTGAACATTTTCTTTTAAGTGAAGACATTTATTAAAAAAAAAAAAAATTACAAAACAAAACACAGAAACACCCCAACCTTCAAGCTCCTCAAGATCTCTGGTATATTTCAGATATCAACACAACCATTTTATACCTTTCCATTGGGATATTTTTTCTCTCCCTGCTACTTCTCATATTTCAGATATTTAAATTTCTTCTGCAATTGTGTATGCAGTCTTACGGTAATACATATACCTTCCATGAACTTTTAAGGATATGAAGTAGACAGCTGTGTGCAATGTGAACTATACATATGCATTCTACTTATCCAAAGAAACTGAGATAGGGCATTCTCTTGTAAAGGGGGAATTAATCTATTTCTGTAATTACAGAATTACCAAGTGAAAGAGTTATGTATTTTGAACTCACATTCAGCCTTTAGCCCTGTTTTTTTCCACTTTAAGTAAATCAGTGGATAAGAGGAACATTGCACATCTCGCTTAGGCTTATAACTCCTACCGATCTACATTATGTTAATGACAAACTTCAGTGAGAAAGAATTTGACTTTCGGTAGGGTTAGTCTTTTGCAATATCAGTAGCAGTTGGAAATGTTCAACACCAGATCCATTGAACTAATTGTCTTTGAAGACAATGAAAAAAATCCCTTTGTCTTTAAAGGTACTTCACCAAGTACCAACAATTGGACGTTCCACAGGACAAGGCTCATCGAGTTAAATCCTGAACCAATTTAAACTGTGAGCATTCAATGGTGTTGGATTTTCAGCTATGCTTTGTACTGGATCCTATTCTGCTCCCCATTACATAACTGTAAATCCAAAGGGACACCACAGAAGTCACAACTGTTATTTTGTTTCTGGGTGAAAAAGAAAAGTGACTCAGACTTCATTATTATTGATCTAAGGTGGCCCAGTGGTACCTAATGGCCTTCCACAATGCAGAGAGTGCCTGAAATTAATCTTCTGAAAAACAAGTAATGAAGCGTTAAGGTACATGCCAATCTGACCTTAATTCTTCCCTCCTTGAGCGATGACCCAATACACTCGTAAAACACAAACTTACTCTCTGCCTTTTTGGATAGTACAGAACTTTCAGGGAACTGTGTATGCATAGGGGAGGACAGGATATGAAACCTTCTTTCTGCTAAGAAATACTGGCACCTGTATGTAAGAACCAAAAGCTGGTTGTTTTCTCTTTCTCTACCCAAAGCTGCACAGTTCCCCAGGATACTTTAACAACTCCTCTCTGTGCTGGAGTCTGACACGATATGTCTATATAGCTCTCATGAAACCTCTGCATGAATCTTGTTTCCTCTTTCACTGCTGAATTCCCTTGTAGGAAGGAAAGACTTACTCATTGCTTGTAGCAAAAGCTAGGGCTCACAGATCCCTCAGACTACAAAAGCAAATCTACTTTGCTTCTCCAGCTAATCTCTCATCCACTCAGTGCTTCTTTACTGAAATCAGCTGGAAAACATATGATCCCCTGGGGCTGTTAATACATCCAGGAACTGCAGTTGTGTTTCCCTGCTTTTGGCATAACTCTTCTTTTCTTCCTCCTCTTTTCCTACCCCCTTCCGTAGTCTCTTCCTCCTCTAGTTTTATAACAGTGATTCTGCGTAAACTTAGTATATCCAACCACCCTTATTCCAATACATTCTTCTTCATAAATGATACAGAGACAGTATTAACCTGTTCAAAAATGTTTCGAGTTTTTCCTATTAAGGGACTGCATATTGCCAGTGCTTGACCTTAAGCATATTCGGGTCCGCTGTTGAGTAAACACGATTACATTATCCTGACTATCTTTCATCTTCCCCTCCAGTTAATCAGAACTGGCACTCTGCTGTAATAATTCCCCATGTGGAAAAGGAGTAACATGTCCTGCAGTCTTTCTCACATATCTGCCTTGAGAATGTGTAATTTGTTATCTTTCAGAAGTGGTTAGAGCCCCTTCTAAATTGGTTCTACAAAATTAGCAAGACTCCTTTCCAAAAGTATTTGTTGTTGTTGTTACCTTTTTCTTTTTTTCTTTTTTTTTCTTTTTCTTTTTTTTTTTTTTTAGAAAAAGAATCCAGCTTCTGTGAGACAGGTGAAATCAAGGGTAAAAGATGTCCATCTCTAGAGGTCTCTAAGAGCACTTTAAGAGCAGTTGAAAGAAATGGCTGTGAGGAATGACTTGGGTAGATATGACTTTGCCTTGTGGAGACGTATGGCCCATATGATTTCATGTGATCCCTTTCAGTCTTATTCTAACATGCCTTCAGATGGTTCTAAGGTTTTTACCAAGGAAAAGGTTCAAACTTTTAGTCTGTATAAGGTTACATGGGCACATAAGCAGAGCAGAGATTTTTTTCTGGACAATAAACTGCAGGAAGTGGTAGAAAAGATGTGGTTTCTCTGTTGTGCTTCTTCTGTCAGAGTGTGTGAATAAGATTTGGTTTCAGTGACATCGTCTTGCTTCTTAGAATCACCAAATGGTTGCCACCATAAACTGCCAGCAAATCTGCCACTTCGTCTTGCTGTTTCTGCAGATGGTTTTACAGAGAGCTGAACACATTTTCTGATAACTTCTCCAATATATTTTTTCTTCCTAGGAGTAGGAGGAGCTATACTGCAGGTGAGATAATTGGAAAAGTAATCAGAAATGAAGCCATCATTTTGAGTTTCAAACATGTCGGGAAAAAACACCGAACCAAACCAATTCAAAACACCCTTTCTAAGAAGCAGCCGAATCAAAATGCTGGGGCTGCAGTCCCACATCTAAAATAGCGCATATCAGAGTACTGAAATGTTTCCCCAGAAGCACAGCAAATTTCAGTCTGACAAAGTATATGGATTTTATTCAGATACGAAGTCTGGTAGAAATGACAGGGGAAGAAGCATCTGAGAAGGAGTGGGGCTATTCAGCTATTTGTTTTCCATGGTGGAGTGTGATGATCTTAAATAGAAAGTGGATCTCAAATGTAAACACAGGAGACTGGAGCTTCCTCTAAAGTAACAAGAGACAAATTTCCTCATAGTTTTATTATTTTTGTGTTCAATTGTATCTTTTAGTTACACTTTTTGTTTTCACCAGTAGGTACAAGAACATTTTTGAACCCCTTGAAATAGGTTTTGAGGGTCCTGCCTTAGCCTGGTCTGAAACTCCTAGTGCATTGGAGGGTGCTGCCAGGTTTATTTCATCTTGAACATAGTTGTCCATGACATCAAGAGTTATTACAGTAATTTACCTTTAAAACATAAGAAGTCAAATAAACAAAATAGAGTATTAAAACTCACTCTTTATTTAATGATTTTTCAAACAATAACTAGAAATACCTCTAGAATTAGAGAAATATGTACATGAAATATAACTACTAATTCTCTAGCCCAGATCCCTGATTGTTTTCCAGTTATATCTGCCAACTTAACTAATGGGAAAACAAAAAATTCCCGTTACAAAATCAATACAAGTCTGCACAAGACTGCTGGATTCTTCTCTGCCTCAGGCATCATCAAAAACATTGTCAGAAGCTAAGCCGTCTTTGCAAGATCCTCATACCTGGTAATGGGGCAATGACAGAGGAACACGGCTTGATTCTCATATCCGAACTTGCAGCTGTACTATTGGCAGTCAAGGAGAAAAAAAAATTAGTTTTGACATGAATCAGGCACATTTGATCTGAAAGTCACTATTAGAGTCTCAAAACGGCATTTTCTAGACACTTTTCATATACTCTTTTTATGTTTAAAACTACAGTTTAAGAGAATTTGTGCTTAAACTTTCTATTACATCTCATAATATCATTGATGGACTGTTTTGGGTTTTTTATATTTTTTGCATTAGTGTAATAGTATTATTTTAGTATTATTTTTATACTATAGAGGGAACACTTCTGACAGGGTGAACACCTCTCTCTGTGAAGTTAATTTCATCTCTTAATATGATTATTTCAAGAAATCAAAGAGGAAGCTTATCTCTTTGAAAATATTTAGCATCATCTATCTATCTATCTATAAAACTACACTGTAAGTGTAGAAGTTATTAATTTGCTACAGTAAATAAAAAATTGAAAAGTTAGGATAAAAGTCAGGAAAAATCCTCTGCCAGCATGTTCATATTTTTCTTATTAAACATTTGTTATACATGATGGGGATTAATCCGTTAATCCAAAATATCCATAGAATGCTTGAAATACCTGCTCTCCTCCACGTCAGATATGTCCTTTCAAGCAGGTCCTTGTTCTGAATGTAATTCATCATAGTTATCATATGTCACAAAGTGTTATACTATGTCATTTTACCTTGCAACATGACATGACAAGGTGTAATTAAAGGGAACAAAATGAAATAGCTCCTATGAAAATAAAAAAAAAAGAAAGAAAAAAAAGAGGAAAAAGGGAACTTATTTCCCATATGAGTTAATGAATTTCAGTTCCAAAAGTCTAAGTGGAGAAGCAAATCATGCTGATTAAAACTGAATAAGGGCCTGAGATAATTCCCGCTGAAGACAATAGGTATCTGCACATCAGGGAAGCATTCATGATTATATTTTTATTAAAGCACAACTGTAAGACCTAAATTTTAAGTCTGGATTTATAGGGCTAAAGAAAGGAATTATCAGCAAGATCACTTGATTCTCAAGACAAAAACTGATGTACCATTGTTATTTATTATTAATATGGTTCTGCAGGGACACAGCACTATATGGTGCAAAGGTCTGGTCCAGAAGAGAAGGATAAAATAAATAAATTTCATTGGTCCTCACAGTAAAAGACCTTACAGGCTATAGACACAACTATGAACTGCAATTCCTTTGTCATTGGCATTTATTAATCTTTGAAGGGGTGGATTTCCTCCCAGTGTCTATTGTATTTGCAGCTTAACAGATATTTTAACAGTTCAATATACACCAGAGAGGCAGAAGAGCTTTTTAAAACAAAGGCCAATATTGGCACAAGAACGAATGGGTATAAACCGACCATGAATAAATTTAACCTTGAAATTAGGAGGTCATTTTTACCATCACAGGAGTGAAGTTCCAGAACAGTCCTTCAATGGGAGCAATGAGATCAAACAACATAAATAGTTTAAAAATGGAGCTTACTAGAGATTATACACCATGAATGCCTATAGGAGGAGGCAGCTTGATTTTGATGGTCAAGGAACAACCTCCCAGTCTTATAAACAGATGTAGGAGGAGTGGTTAAATTTGAAATGGAGAATTCCCAAGTGTTCAGTTCATGAAGAGTCATGCAGAGATGAAAATTTTCTGGATTTCAAATTTAGAAATTTTGCTCTGATCACCTTCAGTGACATGTCAGTATAAAGAGCAACTTCTTGACCATTTCTAACAGGGATATATGAATTTGCAGCTTCATATGGAGCTCCCTAATACATGTAGACTTGAGAATAACAAATTCTAGCAGATAAGAGGGTCAGGTTTTAGTGGGATTTTTCCTTGTTTTTTTCTGTTTTTTTTTTAATCAAAATATATTGATTTTGACATAACAGGGTTTGTTTATATCCATTACAGGCTATCATGGTTTCAGATATAGTAATTTAGATTAGATATAGTAATTTAGACGTCTGGAAGTGTTTGAAGTTTTTACAAAAAAAGATAAACAAGGCATAGTGTTAACTTCAAGATAATGTAATGTTTATGATTTCTTTGCTTCTCTCCTGTTCTCACTTCAGATCTTTGGGTCTCAGAAAAGAATTTTTCCAGATGGAAAATTTGGATGGGTTTTATTTTTCTTGAAGCATCACGCTATGGGAATGGTAGAATCATAGAATCATAGAATCATAGAATCATAGAAAGTTTTGGGTCAGAAGGGACCCCTAGAGGTCATCTAGTCTGACCCCTCTGCAGCGAGCAGGGACACCACTAACTAGATCAGGTTGCTCAGAGCCCTGTCCAACCTGGTCTTGAATGATATTGACTGGGGAGTTGAAGGATCTGCATTTTGGTCCCAAATGTGTTGCATAGTTGTTCTCTTTTGAACCATAACTTCATCCATCCCAGTTTTCCAGCTTTTCATACACAAGAGCTGAGCTGTTTGGATACTCCTTTGGCTATCTATTTCATAAGCACCTTGTGTTGTACATTTTACAGTTTGAAGCATGAGAAAGTAAAGTCTGAGTAACTAACAGTATAAAGGAAGTCATGAAATCAAATATTGTAAAAAAGTTACAACTCTTCAGCAGAGGCATAAGAATTGCATGCTTGTGAGGTTAGTTCACTATAACTGCAAAGTAGAAGAAATTAGTTTACTATATTTTTTCTCACGAAGGCTTAAACAGATCCTTGGAAGGGATTTAAACTAATCCACTTTAACACTTTTTCCCAATGAACACTAATAAATTCTTGCTTCTCAGATGATAAGAGCTAACTCTTAAGCGACATCAACATTATTGCCTGGGATCATTAGAAATGCAAGGCATCTCCAATGACCAACACAAGTGTCCTGGGTTTGACCAGGACAGGGTTAATTTTCACCAGAAACCAGGAAGGGACATAGTCAGATGGGCTGACCCAAACTGGCCAAACAGAACAGGGTGTTCGATACCATGGGCCGTCATGCGGGTTTCCTGTAGGGGAAGCTGGCCGAGGCAAGGCAGTGATGGCTCGGGAGCGGGGCACCGGGCAGTGAGAGTTGCTCTGTCTGTTTCACTGTTTTGTATATTCTCCTTATCCGTATTGTTGCTGTTACAGTTCCCGTTTTTTCCTGTTCTGTTAAACTGCCCTTATCCCAGCCCATGAGCTTTTGCCTTTTTCTTTCCATTCTCCTTCCCACCTCAGTGAGGGAAGGGGTGATAGAGAAACAGCATGGCCCTTTGTTGCTAGCCACGGCCAAAGTGCAACATTTAATTTGGCGTCCAGCGTGGGGCAGGGATAAAAGCAGCACTGAGCAGAGTGTGCTAAAATAACTTTCTAATAATTTGTTATAATTTGTTACATGTATTTATTGTATTAGTTAAATAGTCGCCAGTCAAAATGTTGCTGTCTTTGGTCACATGACTGTGGTATGTAAACCCATACCTGCTGTATGTGTTCACTGCGGTGCTGTTCAACATTGCTGGGAAAAAGATCAGGATTATGATTTTGCTGTACTGTATAATAATGACTTATGATGTGATACCATCACTGGGCATGAAAATAGGCTTGTATTTACATGCAGCACTGCAGTCACTTTCATACATCAGACACTATCGCTCAGAATTTATTAATAATCGAACCCACTCTACGGGGAAAACCAGAGGGGATGCTTTCACCCGCTCTTTCAACCCTCTTATCTCGTTCAGGCTGGTTGTAAAAGCATTTGAGAATTTCAAGTATCCCTGGGATTCTCAAGCCAGCACCCTTCTCTTGTTCTGTCTCCTGAATGGTTTTCAGGTCTTGTTTAGGGGTAAAGAACTCATTAAAATCATCACCCAAGGATTTGCCCCAAGGCTGGATAGCTATCAATGGGTGTGTGGGATAGCACAGGGAAGTATCTAGGACAGTGGGCACACCCAGTGATTTTGAACCTCACGGCTGAACACATGCAGAATCCTGACAAACTAGTAAAGTATTTGGAAGAAGTGTGCTGCCACCCTGGGAATTCCAGGGAGACACAAATTATTGCAAGGTACTGGGATCTGGCCACGTCTACCGAGCCCTGTTCAAAACTCTTTAGTGCTCCAAAGCGGAAGGGGCAGGGGGGAAATGCAGCGACAGGCACTGCGACTGCCCCAGCTCACCCAGCCTGCTCTGCAGAGGCTCTAGCCCCGGAGGCTGTCCCAGCCCCCAAGACCAGCATTAAGGCTGCCACTGTCACAATCGCAGGGGCTGCTCCAGTTTCCCCAGCTGGTACTGTGACTGTGTAAGCCTCAGTGGCACAGTGGCTGAGCCTGTAAACCAACCCATTCCAGTATCAGTGGCTCCTGTACAGGAAAAGAAATATGCAAAGAAGTTAGATCGCCCTGTGAGGGATGACAATGAGCCACGCCCACCACAGAAGCAGGAGAAGGAGGCAGAGCCAGAGACCATCAGCCGGTCCCTGTCCCTGAGGGAGATGAGCTGCAAGATGTGTGGAAAGATTTCAGCTGTCAGCCAGGGGAGCACATTGTCACTTGGTTTCTGCGGTGCTGGGATTAGGGGGCTTGGAAGCCAAGCAGCTGGGATCCCTGGCCAGGGAAGGGACCTTTGACAAGGCCATTGAAAAAAAGGCACAAGCCCTCAGCCTCTGGAGGCAACATCTGTCAGGCATGAGGGAAAGGTATCCCTTCAGTGAGGATGTTGTGTGTTATCCAGGCAAGTGGACCAATAGGGAGAGGGATATCCAGTACCTGAGGGAATTGGCTGTGCGGGAGCTGATTTACTATGACCCGGAAAATCCGCAGTTACCCACAGACCCAGATGCAGTCCAGTGCACACGACCCATGTGGAGGAAGTTTGTATGGAGAGCAACATCCTCATATTGAACTGGCAACATGAGGGTGAACTCTTTATAGCTCAGTGAGTTCGTGACACCTCATCTCGTCAAAGAAGAGATGCAACATACAGACGGGCTCATGACCGAGGCGTGGATTTGACCATGGACACCATGGCACAGGTTATCCATAACTGTGAAACATGCACTGCAATCAAGAAAGTCAAGCGGGTAAAGCCTCAGTGGTATGGAGGACCACGGCTAAAATATAAATATGGGGAGGCTTGGCAGATTGACTACATCACACCGCCACAAACCCACCAAGGCAAGCGCTACGTGCTTACAATGGTGGTGGCCACCACCGGATGGCTGGAAACCTACCCTGTGCCCCATGCCACCACCCAGAATCCCATCATGAGCCTCGAAAAGCAAGACCTGTGGTGACATGGCACTCCCGAAAGAATGGAGTCGGACAAAGGGACTCATTTTCGTAGCAGCCTCATAGACACCTGGGCCAAAGAACATGGTATCGAGTGGGTGTATCACATTCCCTACCATGCACCAGCCTCTAGAAAAATCAAATGGTACAATGAACTGCTAAAAACCACTCTGAGAGTAATGGGGGATGGGACTTTCAAGAACTGGGATAGTCATTTAGCAAAGGCCACCTGGTTGGTTAACACCAGAGGATCCACCAACCGGGCTGGTCCTGCCCAGTCAAAACCTCAGTGCCCTGTAGAAGGGGATAAAGTCCCCATAGTGCACATATGGAATGTGTTAGGGAAGACAGTCTGGATTAGTCCTGCCTCAGGCAAATGTAAACTCATCTGAGGGATTGCTTTTGCTGAAGGACCTATGTGTACCCGCTGAGTGATGCAGCAGGATGGGGAAGTCTGATGTGTACGTCATGGGGATTTGATTTTGGGAGAGAATAGTCAATAAATAAACTGTATAATGTCAATTGCTAAATAACCCTGTCATCTGTTATCATTACTATAATTGTTCTATGTTCTTTCAGTAGTATCACAGTAAGAATCACCCAGACTAATGAAGGATGGACTTTGAAGAAACCCAGCAAAGTACAGCGGTGATGGGACTGTATGTGGCTTCAACAAGTGGCACACTGCAACTTCATCAAGATCAACATCTTCAACCTGCAAACCGTGGGCATGGGCTGCACCAGATACATCAGCGTGAGCTCCGGATACAGCAAGCGACTGCCCATCACCACACATCACCTCTCCTGCCCTGAAAGACAGCTATGACAGAAGGAGCCCAAACTCATCTATTAAATCAACTCCACGGACACTTTAGAGGGATGATGCATGAACTAAGGCAATAATATCTGTTTGTATGTATTAAAGACAGGAGAAATGATGGTGATTAACTGGAGAATGGGGGACCTGGACATGATGTAGATGATATAGAATAAGGGTTGGAGAATGTCCTGGGTTCAGCCAGGACAGGGTTAATTATCACCAGAAGCGAGGAGGGAACACAGCCAGGCCAGCTGACCCAAACTGGCCAAACAAAACAGGGTATTCCATACCATGTGCTGTCATGCTGGGTTCTGGTGAGGGAATGGGCTGGGGGAAGTTAATGGCGGCTTGGGAGCATGCAGGGCACCGGGTGGTGAGAGTTGCTCTGTGCATTTCACTGTTTGTTTTGTATATTCTCCTTCCCAGTTTTTTGTTGTTACTGTTTGCTCCGTTTGCTGTTCTGTTAAACTGCCCTTATCCTGACCCACGAGTTTTTTGCCTTTTTCTTTCCATTCTCCTCCCCACCCCGGCGGGGGGAGGGGCGATAGAGCGACCATGTGGCCCTTTGCTACCTGCCACAGCCAAACTACAACAACAACAGAAGTGTGGAACTTGTAGTTAGCTCAGGCCAAATGGAGTTCAGTTGTTACAAATTTTGAGCTGTAGCATGGGATTTTTCTTGACTAGGTTCTTAGATCATCTTCCATTTTTTTATCTTTCATATTTTTATTGTATGCCAGCTCCTAAGACCTTTAAAAGTGGTATAGTTAATCTAATGTATTGTTCCATAGAAAGAAAATCAGAAAGTCTTTGGAGTGCTTATAGCACACTTTTTGTCATAATGCTTGAATTTGACTAGGGTTTTTTAAATTCTTTTTGTCATTTATCACTTTCTGCATCAGGACTTCAGTCAGCAGCCACACAGTGGCACTAATTTCTTCTGACTGCAAAAGATCTACTCCACATGTAAGCAGCTATAACTGGAGAGACTCTAAGAGATGAAAATATCCCAATACTGGTTTGATAGCACAGTTTTCTCATTGCTCCTATGCATAACAAGAAGGAAGGGTGATCTGATGGCTAACCTGGAGACTGGGAAAACTTCTGTCAGACTCCTTATGTCCATCAGTTATGCAGAATTCAGTCATCAAATCAGACTATCTGTGGTGGATTTGTTTATCTACTGTTTTGTCTAAGTTCAAAAGTGTTCTGGTTTAGGCTGCAGCCGGTAACAAAAGCGCCAAGCGGCCGCCCCTCCCCCCGCCGCGGTGTGGAGGAGAATGGAAAGAAAGAGGCAGAAAACTGGTGGGTCGAGATAAGGGCAGTTTGACAGAACAGCAAACAGAGGGAACAGGAACAACAACGATACAGCTAAGGAGAAAACACAACATGAACCGCACGACCCACAGAGCCGTTCTCCCGGACAGGACCGGCGCCGCGCGCTCCCGAGCCGCGAGAGAGTTCCCGCCGCGCCGCCCCCCCACCGGAACCCAGCATGATGGCACATGGTATGGAATACCCGGCTCTGTTTGGTCAGATTGTGATTGGGCCAGCCCACCCGGCTGTGCCCCTTCCTGGTTTCTGGTGAAAATTAACCCTGTCCTGGCTGAACCCAGGACAAAAAGAAAGAGAACCGATTCAGAATTTGACTTAACCATATCTAGTTAAGCAAAAATGCTTGTGTTCTTCGAAGATACCTAACATTTTGATGCCTATGCATTGGCAGTATGACACTGTGCAAGTCATTAGGTCTCACAGTTTTTACACAGTTCTATCATAGATGTCTTGCATGTGGCTTTGATATTTTTTGTTACTATGATTTTTAATATAATCTTCCAAATCTGAAATACAGGGATTTGAGCATTTCCTTACCTGGCAGGAATGTTCTCAGCTTAAATATGCTAACATTTGTGAGATATTCAAATATTGTGAGAACACAGACTGCACTTCAGTTGGGGTTTCGACTCAGTAAGATCCCATCTAATCACTCTCAGCTAGCCCAGAGTGTCACTTGCCTGTGACAACCCTCCTCAGACTGCTGGCACCTAGCACCCTTCTTTCAGCCGTGAAAACAGGCAACCTTTCCAAGCAACAAGAGCAAAACTATAGAATATTATTACTGTTTTGGCTTCAGTTTCTGGCTGGACATTGAAGTCACTACAGAAGTGTACTCTGAGCAGCTTGTGTGAGGACTGGCTGAATTATTCTGGTGTTAATTTTAATTTGAGATCATGTTAGGTTTCCTTCTCCTACCTCAGACAGAAAACTGTCCCACATACTCTTTCAAGTTGCAGCTGAGGAGGGGATGGACTTCTGACTAAAAAGAAGCAAGAGGAAGACATATTTATTTTTGCTACTAAATCCCAGTTAAGGGCTCAGAATGTATCTTTATTTTTCAGGGAACAGAAACCGTTGCCATCTTCAATCTGTCTTTTTTGTTGTTACTTTGTCCCTCCTGGCAGGAGATGTAGAAACATGGAAAACACACTTTATATTATGGTCTCTTTTATAGCTTTTAAATGGTTAATAGATGATTAATAGAGCTTTTGATAAATGGTTAGAGTAGGTTTTGGAGGCTAAAAGGTCAATAGTTGGCTTATAACAATCTATAAGGCATTTCACTCCTGTCTCTCCAGCCATCCATAACACAGATTTCTTATGTCTGTAGCTTCTAGCAATCATGTTTTAGTTCTTCGTAAACTGTTTATAGGTGGGACCCTAGTATAAAATGTGTCAGAGAATTGGATACCATTTGCTGAAGTGCCTCAGGCCAAGTCCAAAGGGTCCTCTCTGCATGGTGCCTAAATAATTTTCATCATTACAGTCTGCAGAACTTTGGTGTTCCTTGAGCAACATTTACTGATTTGAGATTCCAAGCTTCTTTTTTTTCTTTTCTTTTCTTTTCTTTTCTTTTTTCTTTTCTTTTCTTTTCTTTTCTTTTCTTTTCTTTTCTTTTCTTTTCTTTTCTTTTCTTTTCTTTTCTTTTCTTTTCTTTTCTTTTCTTTTCTTTTCTTTTCTTTTCTTTTCTTTTCTTTTCTTTTCTTTTCTTTTCTTTTCTTTTCTTTTCTTTTCCTTTCCTTTCCTTTCCTTTCCTTTCCTTTCCTTTCCTTTCCTTTCCTTTCCTTTCCTTTCCTTTCCTTTCCTTTCCTTTCCTTTCCTTTCCTTTCCTTTCCTTTCCTTTCCTTTCCTTTCCTTTCCTTTCCTTTCCTTTCCTTTCCTTTCCTTTCCTTTCCTTTCCTTTCCTTTCCTTTCCTTTCCTTTCCTTTTCCTTTTCCTTTTCCTTTTTCTTTTCTTTCTTTTTCTTTTTCTTTTTCTTTTTCTTTTTCTTTTTCTTTTTCTTTTTCTTTTTCTTTTTCTTTTTCTTTTTCTTTTTCTTTTTCTTTTTCTTTTTCTTTTTCTTTTTCTTTTTCTTTTTCTTTTCCTTGTCTTGCCTTGCCTTGCCTTGCCTTGCCTTTAGAATTAGGAAGGAAGTTAAATACTTACTGAAGTTAAATGTCTTACTGACACCATATCTGTGCTGCAACTGTTATGGACAAGCATTGCCTGGGAATATATGCTCTGACATCAAGGTCAACTAAATTCTCTTGAAAACCTTAGTCAGATGCCAAGATTTTCTGAATGAACTGCTTACTAGGAAGCGGTGCACTAGGGAGCCCCAAAGCGTGAGGAACTCTTTTTTCCCCTAGGAGTGAGATACTGCAGGGATCTTGACCTGGCACGCAACAAAAAATAATAACAAATAAATAAAAGGAAGAAAGGAAGGTGTAGAGTAATATTTTTTCCCCAACCTAGACAGAGCTTTAGTATTTGATACCTGATTATTTTCTTACTCGTCCACCATAGGCAGCCTGTAGCCCAAAAATTATTGGACATTGTGCAGGAGGAGCAATATCTTCTCAAAAAGACTGATGAATTAAAGCCTTCTTTCCCACTCATAGGAACTACTTTCTCTTCCCATTTCTAGTATTCTTACTCACCTCTGTAAGAAAAATTTTGCTATTGCCTTTGGAATTTCTCAGGATTGTGCTGGTTTTCCTGCCATTGTGCTGACTTTCTTCTTTGTAATACCAGAAAAGCCCTCAAATTTATAAGAATGTATAAATCACAGAAACAGATACTTTTGTAAGGATGTCCTCTAGTCCAGAATCCTGCTCAAATCTGAACCAGTCAGAGCAGGATTTTCAGGAGTGATCCAGCTGGCTTCTGAAAGTCTCTCAAAGATGGAGTTCTCACACCTTCTGTAAGCCCTCCTGCTTCAGTGTTTGACCACCTTTAGATGAGTGGGACAAAAAAAAACCCTAAAAGAACCCCTTTTACCTAATTAGAATATCCTGTATGGTAACTTACACAGCTTTTTTTCCTTGTGTTGTGCACCTTCTAGAAGAGGTTTTCTCTGATCTCTGTCTTTCCCTCCTGTCAGATCTCCCCAGAGCCATGCTCTACTGAACACTGAATAAGCACAAACCTCTCATCCTCTCATTTTCCATTGTGTGCTCCAGCCCCCTGTCCACCTTGGTGGTCTCCCCTGGGCTTACTCCAGTCTCTCAGTGTCATTCTTCTCTGGAGACCCTGAAGCTGCACATAGTAAGGCGCTTGATGCAGTCTTAGGTGGATCAAAGACAGGGGAATGTACGTCTCCCAGGAGCTGCTGGCTATGTTTTGGCTCATGTAGCCGAGGATGTTTCTGACCCCTTCACTGGAAGAACAGAGTCCTGACTCTTGTTCAGCTTGTTATCCACCAAGAACCTGCAATCTTTGCTGCTAAGCTTCTTACTACCTAGCTGGCCCTCAACATGTGCTGTTGCATAGTGCTTATCAGTCTGAAGCAAATCTGGTGAAATTGAATGTAAAACCTTTCAGAAAGGTTGATACTGTAATAATAGTTTTATTTTCTCTGCAGTTTAGAATTTGAGAAATTAAAAAGGTACAACAAATGCCCTATCACAGTTGCTTATATTTTCTTTTTTTCCCCCAACTCCACTATAAAATGTCCAAACCTATTTATTGTTTATTCTGATTGAAATCATAGCTGCATTCAGAAAAAAGACATTTAATGAGGTTTTGCCTAAGAAATATAAAATATCCTAAAATACCCAAGAAATATCCTTTTCCAGGGGCAAGAGAATTTCATATTCTTCATGGACATAGAGTTTATTTTTCTCTCCTACAGAAAGAAGTATAGATTGGTTTATTTTTTTTTTTTTTAAGTGTGAAAGATCATTTGCTATGGTTCTCTTTTTCTGCATTTTAAGGGGAAAAAATACTCTCTGGGTAAAAAACCCTGAAGAAATAAATACAATTAATATAACCTCATACTCCACTCCATGAACTTTGTCTGTAGCAAAAAATACACTGAGAGACTTTCAAGGTTAAAAAAATATCAACCAGAGAGCACCAGTGCCAGAGCTGCAGTATTGCAGGACTGGGTTAGTTAACTGCTCAATATCTAAAGCCAACTGAAGGGTATCTGAGCTGTAAAGGTAAATGAAGGTCATTACTGCAGGTACACAAAATGAACTTGGCAGAAATGGAAGAATTGCACTATATACGTAAGAGTGAATTTCTGAAAGATTGTTTTGGTTCTTACTAGATTCAAAGAAGCCTATCAACTTAAAATTTAAAAAAAAAAAATCTGTCTTTTTTATGCTTTTTGGGAACATTTCAGAGCATGTTAGCCCGCTGCCTGTCATTCCTTGCCACAATATTATTATCTTATCATGTGGATTCGCCATAAAGCAAAAGTATAGGCTGGTATTATACATCCTTTGAAGTTCTCCATACTTAAACATTTGTCCTTCACCACATTTAATAATTGCATCAGTAGTTAATAGTTACAGTTGCACTTCTTTGTTTATTTGTTTTAGACAAACCTCAATTTTGACAGTCTGATTAGTGTGTAATATTCCTCTAAACTGCCACAGGATTAATGGAAAGTTGTTGTCCTATGTATGTTTTAAAAAATATGGGGAGATTCTGGAGATATTGTAGTTTTGAAATATGCTTTAGGGTAATTTCAGTACTTGATCCTTTAAGAAACATTTGAGTTGAATAATGGAAGACAGATTATGGTTATTAAATACGCAGAGGATACCAAGCAGGCAGGATTTGCAAGCACTTTAGAGGACAGGATTAGAATGTGAAATGATCTTGACAAATTGGAGAAATGGTCTGGAAAAATATGATGCAGTTTAAAAAGGACATCTGCATTGAAAAATAACAAATTACACAAATAGAAGATGAGGAGCCAGTGATCAGGTGAAATTTCTGAATAAAGTCGATCAGATGTTTTCTGTGAGTCACGTTCCTAACATGACTCAGAAGTTTCAGACTTCAACAAAAAAGCAAGCAAAAAAACCCCACCAAAATACTGACATGTATATACAAATGTATCACATGCAAGACATACACGTAATTTTTTTTTATTTTCTTCTTATTGGCCATTTTTTAGCTGACATACTACAGCCAGTTTGAAGTCTCACATTTGAAGAAATATGCGGATCAGCTTGAAAAAGCCCAGAAGAGAGTAAGGTAAACTACCAGGTTCCTAGAAAACAAAAATCGAAATACAATAACGAAGTTTATTGCCGTTATAGCAAGAAAATGAAGAAACACATTTTGGACATGCAAAGGAAAGATCAATCTAAGGGTAAGGGAAAATCTGGTTTCCGTGTTTGGCACAAGAAACATAATGCACCATGAGAGATTTTACTCAGATTTTACTCAGATTCTGGAAGAAGCTCTGTGCAAGTTCAGAAGTGCAAAGTTAAACATAACTCTTTCAGAAACAACGTTGCAGTTGCTGATCTTATTTTGGGACGGAGAGAAGGACTAGATGCCCTCCGAGGATTCTTTTAAGCCCTATTATCAATGAACCTACAAATTTGATCATTCTCTATTAAAAGAATAATACAGATCAGAAAATGGTACCTAAATTATTTTCTCAAGTAGAAAGTATAGGCTTTTCATCTACTCTTAAAATTTCATACAATTTGTGAGCAGCAATAAGAAAATCAGAACATACTTTTTGAAAGTTTGCTAGTAAGAAAGTGCCCTCTTCCTTTTGGCTGGAGACAATTAAAGAAGCTCTTGATTTTCTTGTCATGCTCTATTTCTACAAAATGTCTTTCAGGTGCATAGAAGGACAGTCTCAAAACCAATCAGAATTTCTTTCTTTTTCTGAAACAGCACCACTGCAGAAAGTAGATTGTCATGTTTGCAAATCAAGATGGTGAAGAACTGTGTAAGAAATTTATTATTGTTGTTGGTTTTGTATGTTTCTTTGCTTTTTATTAAGAGATGGGGGGGTGCAACAAGTAAATGGATTTTGATGTACATTTGGAGAGCAAGGACACGAACTGATGTTCTCCATGTTTCACTTTAAACTGCAGTCGGGTTGAATCCTTCTCATGTTTTCATCCTGTACTTGATTTTGGTTGGTGTGTCGGACTCAAGCTAATGGAGAATTATAGAATTCCAGTGTGTGATTATACATATTATTAATACTATGTCAAGATTTTCTCACTCGGTCAGTAGTCCAGTTTCTCTAGCAGTACACTGGGTGGATGAACTCATTTTTCAGGTCTATATGGTTTAATTTAGAGTGTGAACTGATGTCTCCATCGTCATAATTCACTGTTTTAACCTCTAGAAAACTTATTATTCTAGAATTAAATTCTGATTCTTTTCAGCTGGTTCTACTTTTCTTCCCATAAATATTGAAGATGTCTCAGAGGAAGAAAGAGGACAATTCTTTGTGCTGATATTTAAAGCATGGCATTCACCTGCTATGTTAAAATGTAAACAAGGTTTCATTGAATGTGTGTCTTTTATGCCTTGTATAGAGGAAGCAGTGTTACTAAGCCATTAGAGGGATTTCTGGGTTTTTTTTTATTGTGAAGTTTGAAATATCTCAGTTACTGACACTCAGAGCTAAGACCGCGTGTATGTTGGCATTTTTTGCATAACAAAATCTTGTCTTTCAGCTTCCTTGATTTTAGCTCCTTGCCTTGCAAAACAATGGTTACTTTTCTGACTAGCCATGCAAACCAATGTAACAAATTGATCTCTCTTATCTCATGCAGAGGTCAGTAACCAGAACTCCATCATATTCCTTTCTCATGATATCTAGCCAGACTTACAGAAATACTGCCCAACCAGAGCTGAGCCTTCAGAGGAAGCAACAGTGATCAGTTACATGTCCCACATTCTGCTGTCTAGAACTAACAACAAAAATCAAATCCTAATCTTTTTTCCTCAGGCAGTTGAAACAAAATTTTGAATTTCATCAATATTGTAGATAATGTGTTATTTTTTACACTTTATCTGAACTAAAAAATGAGATGAGGGGGAACAGCAGCAACAGAAATATCAAAAATAAAGTAGGAAACTGGTCGCAGAGGTGGAAAATCCAGTCTCATAATTCCTGGTTGAAACTACACCTTGCATAGTTACAGAACATCCTAAGAAGCGTTGTACGAAAGAACTACTTAAATGATATTCCAGAAATATGAGGTATGTGCAAGTGTACTAGGTACACAGTGTCCTCTGATTTTTAAAATTTAATATATAGAGATACAGTTAAAAATGTCACCATCGAAAAGGACATTAATTAGCAGTCTTACTGGTAGTTTTATGAGAGATGCCAGGAACTAAAATTAGAACTGCCATGAAAACACAGAGCCTGTCAAGTAAAAAACCCTGGTATTTCAGTATACCTTTCTGTTCCGAAGCAGAAATTAAAATGAAATTAATGAACATTTTACAGAAGAAAAGCTTCTGATAACTGTCTGTTTGCAAAGGCCACAATGCAAAATCCACTGTTTTCAATCCAAATGCAACAGCTCATTGTCATTTTGACTTCATATAATAGTCAATTCAAGCAGTATGTTGCATTATATTTCACCAACTTCCTTTCCTTCTCCACCAGATTGAGAGGTTCATAGGTGAAGGAGGATGAGGGAATGCCACTGATAATACCTCTGTTAGAAAGAAAGAGAAATTTTGAAAAAGAACGATGGACCTTTTTTCAAGGAGTTAAAGGAAGATCAGACAGCTTACTAGAAATGTTATATTTATTCTAGATATCAACACAAGACTCCTGTTTACAGAAGTTTCAGTTTGTCCCTTTACTATTTGTACCAAAAATTCCATCTAAAATGTTTAAAATACTTCCCTTTTTTCACGTAAAGACAAAACCAAACCTGTAATTTCCTTAAACAGTATGTGATGGATGCTGAACTGGTGTGACTGCAAAGTATAGTGAAGTCAGTGGAGCTACACTAATTTATACCTGTTGAAGGATTAGATTCAGAATAAAAAGTTCAAGGAGTGAAGCATATATCAGGTTCCTCAAATGTCTCATCTCTTTGAAACAGAAAATATATCACTCTGTAGTTTGCTATTGCAAAAGAAGTTAGGTAAGAGTGAGTGAAGGTAGATAAAAGCTTACTAGTTAACACATTCATGTCTTCATAGAAATGGCACACAGAAGGAGAAGAAAAAAACAGCTTGCCCATGCTGAAATCTGCCATAGAGTGCAAGAAATATGGAAATCTCTCTGCAAGACAGTGTCTCTGTTCTACTAGAGACCACTGTAGAGAAGAGATGGATTTTACATTTTTCATTAGTGTACAACTTAGACAGTTGAACTCTATTATAATGTCTTCAGGAAGTATCTGATCCATTCTATTATCACTATGACAAAAAAGAAAGAACAGCTTATGATTTCAGAAAGGTCACACTAAACCGATGTTCTGCCTGTATGTGCTCTAGCTATGATGGCTATAATAATAATAAAAAAAAAGTTTAAAGATGAAGTTTACAGTCAGACATACTGGGGGCAGGAGGGGGAGGCTAAAAAATTAACATTTTTAAAGAAATTCTTATCTGCAAGACATTTTCTAACCCTCTTATTTTTTTTTTCAACACACGTGCTGTCAGTTAGTATTTTTATACATGTACATATAAACAGGGGACAAGATTCTGATACCTGTTCCTGAAGGGTAAATATAGTGGTGTTATAATAAAAGCACTGAAACAGACCATTATTTTTAGCGGTATGTATGTGTTAGGATTGATTTGCCTGGCTGATATGAGGCAGATACAAGATAGTTCTGACAATGGTGTGAGACAAAAGCCAACTCTAATTTGAAAGCTGTGTGGTGGAGTTACTGTGTTGTTCAGCCCAAGATAATTCAGTCTCCCTTCCACCAGAGCTTATTATTTTTGGCTCAGAGCTCAACGGCAATTGTACGGCTTAGAGCAAGAGAAGGAAAAAATCTTACACATATTGTGGATAAATAATATCACTTCCAGTACAACCCCCGTAGTGCCTGGCAGACTTTAGACAAAGGTGGACTCTTCTTAACCCAGGTGCTTTGCACACACCGCAGATGACGGTTTCACCCCACAGAGCTTGGCAATAACCATCTAATCATACTAATTACTTTGGTCATCTTTGTAATAATATTGCTTGTGATGAAACTCCTAGGCTGCTAAAGTGGTTCTGTTAAAGCAAGAGGAAAGGAACAATTCCACTTCAGCACATAGCTCTGTTTTAAATGCATAGAGACACATTTCCTTTGAAATGTATGCCCATGTAGTGTAAAGGAATAGACTAACATCCCTGGATGGGACAAAATCAGAGATAAACGCCTTGGATGAGGTTGTTCCTACAGGGCCTGAGACATTTCTCTGTTTTCTGGTTAAGTGCTGAACATCTGTCTGGAGATGGGAGTGAGAAAGAAGTCATAACATGCATGAAAGGGACACAGAAGACAATGGAAAAGTTTTCTTGGTTATTGAGAGGAATTAACAAAATGAAGAAGTGGAAAATGTAACTGACAAGTGACATTTCAGAAGTTTTGGAGCCTGAAAATTTTGCAAGGTGACTTCTTCAACAGAAAAAAACACCTAGACAGTCACTGACCTATAATAACCATAAGTATAAAGGCAAAACCAGAAATAAATGAATCACATATAAAATAGAAAGCACTGATTCAGAACTCAGAAGATTCTTTAGCGTAATTCTTCCATTTTCATTTTGCTGCTTTCATTTTCTTGTTGCAAATATAGCTCTATAAACCATAGAAATAAGATGCATGCAATTAAAATGGCATAATAGCTGAAATGAAACCATTGATAATTATGTTAAAATCTATAATATTAGAAGAGTCTAACACTGCTCAGAGTCCACACTTTGTCATCTGCCAGTATTTGCAGCTCTGTTGTAACCTAGGTCTAAAGATTTTTCTTCCTGAACTAACTTCTTTTAGAACTTGTGCGTTAGTGGTGATCTTGTTTTCTTTTCCTTTTAGTCAGTGTAATACAATCCTCAATTCTTTTAACAATTTAAGGGTCTGAAGACAGGCAAAATGGAATAACATTAAGCTTTAATGAAATATTTTGTAATATATTTTTGTGAGCTTAGAAAATCTATAGATCTGTCTTGAACCATTCTGTGCTCTCTCCTGCAGTAAAGCAGTTGGGAAAGTAACTTTCATCTGTACACACATCAGAGAGTTTGAGAAAATATTGTCCCCATTCACTACTTTAATCACAGCAATAAAAGACAAAAAGCACAAAGACTCTAGAGAACCACAACAGGCATTCTCTGTGAAGAATCAGAACAGGATCCAGCAACGAATTTAAGCATAAGCTTAAGAGCTTTGCTTGGATTGGGGATTTATGGTCTGATCAAAAAAACAGTGAAGTCAATAACGAAGTTATTATTGATGTCACTGGGCATTGGATCGTGTTCTTAGTGAACTAAGTAGAGGCTTCAGTGCTGCCTTTTAAATGCCTAAGCCAATATCTATCAAACTTAACTCAAGAGGGCAGTGTATTTGGATATTATTTAATAATCTAGATTGAGATTTTGAAAAGCACTTTAAGTGATGCTTGTCAAAAAAGTGTTAGTTTAAAACTGGAGTCAAATAACTGTGTAAGCGTTGGTGTGTCTGGCTCAGGAGATAACAACTGTGAATGCACTCTAGTATAGTCTAGAACAGAGTAATAACCACACTACAAGACTGTCAGAGATGCTGAATTATTCTCACGTTGGTGGATATTCACCTCTACTTGTTCACTTACATTATTTCACTCTACACTCTCTGTTAGAGTAAAGCCACAGCGAGCATAAGTCAGATATGTGCTCCCCCTTCCACTTTGAATCCCTTTTTCAATTTTAGATGGAAATATAACCTGTATAATTAAGAGTCATTTACTCCATCAACACTCAAACAGCTCGAAAATTCGAAGTCTGGCACCCAATGAAAGAAATTAAATCTTCTGATCCTAAGGAAAGTTACCATTTGAAGAGTCATGTCAAATTTTTCCTGTCAAGAATAATATCTGATTCATCCTTTCTCATCTTCTTAGGGTACTTATTTCAGTCCAAATTTTCAGTCCAAATTTCAGAAGTCAGACTGCCCCAAATCACAGCTGAAATCTGTGAGAATCTCTAATAATGAAGCATGCAGCTTCTTTGCTACAATTATCTTGTCTATACAATGATGAAGGAATGATATGTCATTTAAAGATACGTACTCGGAAACCAGTCAGTAATAATATTAATTAGACAGGCTACAGCCATTTCAAAAACAACCGTAATAATTTAGTTCCAGCTTTTACCTTCTGCTTTCCTACTCTTTGATCTCATTGCTTGATTTCATTTTCTTCTTTCAGTTGTGAGGACATGAAAGACTCAGAAAAATAATTGAGAATTCAGCTTATACATTCAAAATGACTACATAATATCCTGATAAAAACATGCACACATACAGACAAACAAGATTTAATCTCAATAATAATAAATTTATTTGTTGTTACCACAAATAAGGACATGTATTCCACATAGAATAATAATAACTGAGTGCCCTTTAAGACCTTAAGTGAATGGGAATCTTTTTTCATATCTGAAGTGTATTGCCCATTTCAATAAACGTTTACATCTTTTGGGCTTTATGTTCTCATAATGCAGCATTCTTCCCATTATAAGAAGGTAATTAAATGCAAAGCTTACTTGTGGAAATACATAACAGAAGGGGCATGATAGAATCGTTGTGTTTCTCCTTAAATAGGTGCTTGAGAAGTTTCTCCAAATTTACGGGTGATTAATTTCCTATAGATGGCTTGAACTGTGGAACAAAAAAAATTTAAGGATGCTCAAAAACTCTATAGAAATTATTCTTGTATGTTATATCTTATCAGACTAACCCATAAGGGTTCAATTAGTCAAGATCATTATTTAGAGCCTGAATTTGCATATGCAGATTGGGTAATTGTGCATGTATTTGACAATATAATGCATTCTAGCAACAAGTAATTTAGATGGCCTAAGGGTATAATACTCAAATGAATGTTCCTGATATAGGTATAAACAGAGATATACCTTTAGAAGACTGTTAGTCCCCAGGGATGAGAGAAGAGCTACAGAACACATCACGTTTCCACATCTAGGTCACAGATAAGCCCAGTTAGATATCATGTCAAAACTATTAGCATTCAAGCACTACTCTATCATTTATCTGTTTATAACCCATTTGTGACTTTAGATTTATGCTGAAAATGTAATTCACAAAATTAATGCAAATTAGAACCACAAGTCCAATATTGGAACTTCGCAAAGGAAGGCTCTTGCTGCATAGATTCGTCTTTGTAAATCCTCAATCCTCATATAGCCTTTCAGTTACTGTTTTAAGTGCTCTGTGACTTACTTGCCTGTTGTAAGTTAGCTCACAAAGTAATAGTGGTGAAGGGTATAATGAGATTTTTTCTTTGTGAAGAAATTTGAGTGTATGGCTACATGAAAGAAAATAGCTCCCTTAAAATGCAGTAATAAAAAACAGATGCAGGAAGAAAAGAACATGCAAAGGTCTTCACTGTGCTGCTATGAAACCTGAGTTTTAGTATGTACTTTCGTTTCCCAAAAGCTAAGGGTTTTTTGCTCCTTTTCTGAAGTCAATGTGCATGCATGTCACTGCCAAGCCTTTCCCCTTCTCTGAATTTCTCTCCGACTTCAGACAACTCTCTTAAGATTTTTCTGCCTCAATATTCATATCTACAAAAGGAAACAGTGCTGCCACTCTTACCTTTATAAAAGAGTTTGAGCTTTTTGGACTGATATTCTTTTAGTATAGAAACATTAAGTATTATTAAAGAATAATGATGGTTTCCAAGTATTTAAAAAACAAAACAAATTCCAACAGCAACAAAAAAACCCTCCACATTGTATTGGAAGACCTTACTGCACTGCTACAACTTCTCTTGATGTTGTTGTTGAAATTTGAGGGCTGATTTAATCATATCTTTGCCATCCTCCGTAAACCACAGACACTGCATCTCCCTGTGGATATAGACTTAAAGGAAGACAACAAAGCAGCTAAGTTTAAAAAGAATTTAGTATAGATTTTTTCTTGTCTAAAATGAAAAGTCCTCTGTAACCAGCTCCTTAAAGAAGAAAACAAAAAAGGAAAAGATGTTGCTATTATTTTTGGCAGTCTGCTAGCACAAAGCACCATGCTGACAGCACTGTGTTTCAGTCACATGCACTTATCTCTCCTTTCCAAACTCTGACTGGGGAGCTTTTTTTTACCTGGGAATATGATCCTGTTTTGCCTGGATTACCTGCTGAAAGCTGAAGAACAAATGTCTTGAACAACAGGGCTATTGTTTACTTCTTATGGTAGAGACATACCTAACAAATAGTTTTCATAATTATTCTGAAAGTTGTAAAGAAGACATTTTAAAGAAATAACGTTCTTTCAATTCTGAAAAAAATTATCTTACAAGAGGATCTAGTATGTGCCAAAAAGACCACAAGTGGAGCTGATCACTTTAATATAATAAAGATTAAGTATAATTATCCAAAGTGACATTATTTTAGAATACCTCGGACATGTAATACTTGCTATTTATTTTTTCTTAGTATTTCTCAGCTGGATATTACACCAGTATTGATGACACATAATTCTACTTAATAATTCTGGATACTTGTAATAGACATCCTTCCTCTCTCTGATAAAATCTAACATTTATCCTTTTGTTCTAGGTGATAGTAACCTGAAATCAATGTTTTGCAGCTTATCTTTGAGTAGTTTAGCAGTGGGGATGATATTCCCTAATTTACTTTGTCTGAAAGCTGAATTCTGGGCAAGGTTTATTGTCTAGCTTGTCTCTGTAGTTAATGGAGAAATGTGGAAATGGGTCACCTCTCTTAGGCACCATTTTAAGAAGAATCACACTTTGAAGATATCTCACTCCCTTCACTGATTACAGAAAGCCTTGACATCTAGCTTAGAGAGGAGGCTAAAATTTTAGGCAACCAGCGTTAGGGGAGATGAATCCTACATTTAGCTGTACGTGAAATATCAGGAATCTGGTTTTAATGCCTAGATTTTTAAAGCTATTTCAGCCTAAGTATAGTATGACTCAATTCATTTAAACAGCTAAGATCCATTTTCAGAAGTAGCTTAAACACTTATATAGCTATTAACATGCATAAAGAGGCAAACAGACATCAAATGAGTATTCCAGCTGTTCACATATGGCTAATTCCCATCAAAATCAATGCATAGATGGTTTTGAAAATCTCACTAGGCACATATCTATCTAAATACCTGAATACTCTAAAGAATCTAATGCTTCGTCTTTCACCCGATAAAGAGGAACTAAAGTGAAGCTTACTTACACCTTTTCACCTAGGTAGAAATATGTTTTTTACTTGCATATCTCAAAACCTTTTACCATTACTGTGCATTGGAAAGGTAATTTGCTACTTTTTTCTGCCTGAAATAACATCTTATTATGCAAACAGAAGTGTATCTATTGTTTTTCTATCTAATTATTTTATGACTTTGCAAACTGGCATCCATTCTGTTAAAAAATGTTAGTTATACATTATTTTTCCTTTTACAGCACTGCTTTCAAAGTGTTTCTTTCTTTCTCCTTCAGTATATACCTCTTCTACAGCTGCTTTTCAGCCTACACTACAGCTTTGAGTTGTGGATTGTTCTTTTATAAACATGCCCCATAGATCCTTTTACATCACTCACCTCACTCAACTTTGCAAAACCTCCCAATTTAGTTGCACCCATTACAGAATCAAAGAATCACAGAATGTTAGGGGTTGGAAGGTACCTCTGTTGGTCATCTAGTCCAACCACCCTGCCGAAACAGGGTCACCCAGAGCAGGCTGCACAGGACCTTGTCCAGGTGGGTCTTGAATATCTCCAGAGAAGGAGACTCCACAACCTCCCTGGGCAATCTGTTCCAGTGCTCTGTCACCCTCAGAGTGAAGATGTTCTTCCTCATGTTCAGCTGGAACTTCCCATGCTTCAGTTATTAGTGTTATATATATTATATATAACTTCCTATGCTTCAGTTTATTATTATTAATAACTGTTCTATTGAGTCTCATTTACAGATCATTAGTGAAGATAAAGCTGATCCCAATGCTAGTTCTTAAGGCACATCATTAAACTCTTTGCCACAACTCAATACACCACTATGTATCATCACCTTTAATGTAAAGTCCTGTAGCAACTTCTTAGTTTGCATGAATCTATCCATAGGCAACTGAATTCAAACGAATTACAATGCTTAGACTTTATGAAGCATATCCTTTGCGCATAGTCCAGCTGTAGGATACCACAAAACCAACAGAATCAGTTGTGATTCGCAAGTACTGTACTGTCAGATGTTGGTAAGCATCCTTAAGCCTATGGATCTGGAAATTTCCAGCCAGAAGCAGTGAGTTTTGTCCATGCTAACATATGCAATTAGATACACAATACCCTGCCAAGTGTATGAAGACCAAGTCCTCCATATGACATGACACATTGGTTAATACTTTATTCACGCCTCCTCTGTTGATGTTAGACTGGCTACTCCCTCCCACTTTTTACTCACAAAGGCTTCATTTTTCTGGTTCTTATTAGCTTTCTCTGGTAAAAGAACAAAGGAAATACTGAAATGCTGATCAGAAATGGCAAATTCCAATCATTTTTCCACCCAGAACTGCAGTATTTCTTATATTATCACAATTCATTGCCAGTGTAGCCTTTCAGGGCTGCTCCCTCTGTAGGTTTCAGAGCACAAAAAAAAAGCTGTGTGCTCTTTTTATTGCTCATCACCCCAGAAAAGTCTATTCTCCGTTGTACCGAATTTCCTTCTGAGAAAAATGATGGAGATTAAAATGTTCCCCCAGTCAAGACAACTAATAATTATGAAAAAAGTAAATGTGGATTGCAAGCTGGCCTCTCTTTGTCACATGTGAACCTGGGAAAGACTCACCTGTTTCATAGATTCAGCTGATATGGTGAAAGCATACCATAAATATGATGAAATTTTTTTTTTTTCCTTTTATACTCACTTGTCTGTCTTGCTTATCTTATCCTTTCGTCTGACTTCCATTATGAAAGAATCTGAAATTATTAAAAAAAAATATGAGTAAGCATGTTCCCTTCTTACAGTTGGAATACTGAAGAACTAAGAGATTGAATAACTTGGAAAAT
Source organism: Opisthocomus hoazin (assembly GCF_030867145.1). NCBI lineage: Eukaryota > Metazoa > Chordata > Aves > Opisthocomiformes > Opisthocomidae > Opisthocomus > Opisthocomus hoazin. The sequence goes on along the minus strand of NC_134454.1, from coordinate 82,990,501 downwards.
GTTGAAGAAGTTGGTAGTATCAGTTAAGCAAGGAAGCTGGATTTTTTGAGTTTCAGCTTAGTGTCTCAACTGCTGGATCAGTTTTTCTGTTATAGATGATGCATGAATATGAAGGCTGTTGAATGTGTTTGGCTTTGAAGATTAATTCTCTTAAGCTAGTGATGAGAATTGATTTCGTATCTCAGTAGACAGCCTTGGTAATCCCACCCTCCGTATTCCTGGGTGTAATCTGATACTTGTTTCAGTATCACCCACCTGTAGTATGGTACCACATATATTACTGTTTCACTTTATACTGTAGTCTGGTGATAGATTTTCCTTTTGATACTGTGAAAACCATAACCTTCATATTTATCCTTCCTCCTTTCTGATGTCAGAGGAGGAAAATAGTAGTAAAACTCACCCATCATTCAGCAGATGAGAAAAGTCTAGACAGACTCTTGCTGCCCAAAGACACTAGTGCAAGATATCCCCACTAAATTAGCATTAGTTCCTATCTACTTCCCACACAGTATTAAAACAGAAAACTGAGGGGAAGAAGTAAGAATAAATTAGACAGGTACGTTTTCAAACTGAAAAACAAGAGAGTTCACACAAAGGAAACCAACGGATTAATCAGTGCTATTTTTTAACCACAGAAGAAGTTAATCTGTTAAACACTATCAACCTGATTGCCGATTTCTTTAGCAAAACTTAGTATGTTATTTTGTTCAGTTTTCTTCCATGCAAAACACCGTAGCATTGAAAAATCTAGCTGACATGAAGAAAGCAGACTCCACAATCTGTAAGATTGTAAAGTAGGTATGTTTATTCAGCGCTGGGCAGCACGGGGGGTAGTCCCACCAAAGTCGTGCGCACCGAGCAGCAATGTGTCTCTTCAATTTATACAAACAAATATTACATATACATTAGATTTCCCAATACACCTATACATATGTATCTATCCTCATTGCATAGCAAAATCAGTTCCGAGAAATAATTTCCATATTATAATTAGTTCCAAGAAGTAATTTCCATAGACTCCTCCCAGTTGCACTTGTGCAGTGCCTCCTAGTGGTGGTCATCGGGGGTCCCAAGATGAAGTCCCATCCTCTTCATCATGGTGTCCACTGATTGACCTTTGTTTCTGCGCAAACTCAGTTCTCTCCTGGCTCCCATCCATACAGCAGGGTCAGTCTTGACCGGTTCTAAGCGACTCCCAGCCCCTATCAGGAACTAACCCCTTTCTATGGAGATGCAAGACTCTCTGCTTCAGTTAATTTAGACGATAGATAAGCACTATCAGTTTTTTAAATGCACAGCAACTATTAGGTAACGCCACTTCTATTAAAATCCCTTTTAACACCTTTCTTAATAGCAGTCCTCCTGTTCTAACTAGCAACAGGATGGATTCTGGAAGCTACTGAAGGTGAAGGGTTCTGGAGCAGAGGCTCGTGCCGAGGGACCCTTTCTCCGGTGGCAAAACCGCAACGGCGAGGCGGCAAAAAATGCTGAGAGAGAGAGAGAAGACCCTGGCCCTGCCCCCGGGCTGGAAAGCGGGAGGTCCCAACGAGCGGCAGCTCTGACTCAGCGGGGACGGAGTTGAGTGTGACAGTGGCCAAACACCCTCACGGATAAGAGCAGCCCCCAGGGAGCATGAGCGACCAGGAGCGCGGGAGAACAGAGCCAGCAAACAGAGGCGGCGCAGCAGCCTGGGAGTGGCGCAGCAGTTTGCGCAGCAGTTCACGCAGGCAGGGCGAGCGGGGAAGGCGACTGGCAGGGTACAGCCGCCCCTTCTGGCAACTCAAGTACTGGGCATTGCTCTTCCAGGAGATATTCTAGCCATGGTTACCACCCGTGGTAAAGCTGTTGCTCGAAGGAGTGTGGAGACCCAGACGGAGGCCACACGCAAGAATGCGGGTGTCCACGTCTCTGGCTGCAGGGAGTGCCTGAGCCTGGCGCTCGTACCGGAGGACAGCAGAGACAACGGCTGTGTTCGGTGCAAGCAGGTGAATGACCTGCTCAGCCTGGTGGCAGAGCTGAAGGAGGAAGTGGAGAGGCTGAGGAGCATCCGGGAGTGTGAGAGGGAGATCGACTTGTGGGGCAGCACCCTGCCCTCCCTGAGACAGAGGCAGCAGGAGGCGGCTTCACAGAAAGCAGAGAACCCCCTACCCTCTTGCCACCGAGCAGAAAGAGGGGGCCTAAGAGATGGGGGTGAATGGAAACGGGTCCCTGCTCGGGGTGGCAAGCGAATCTCCCCCCGGCCTCCCTCACAGGCCCAGTTACCCTTAAGCAACAGATATGGGGCTCTGGAATGTGAGAGACTGGCCACAGAGGATGTGGGTGAAGGTGAGGCTCCATCCAGGGGGTTGCCTAGAATGAGTCAGACAGCCCCACGTATTACAACTGCCTCAACTAAGAAAAAAAGGAGGGTCATTGTCATAGGTAATTCCTTGTGAGGCGAACAGAGGGCCCGATCTGCCGACCGGACCCATCCCACAGGGAAGTCTGCTGCCTCCCTGGGGCCCGGATTAGGGATGTTGCTAAGGAACTCCCTGGTCTGGTGCGGCCTACTGATTACTACCCCTTCTTGGTAATGCAGGTTGGCGGGTACGAGATCGCAGAAAGAAGTCCAAAGGCCTTCAAAAGGGACTTCAGTGCACTGGGGCGACTGGTTGAGGGATCAGGAGCGCAGGTGGTGTTTTCCTCCATCCCATCAGTGGCAGGGAACAGCACTGAAAGGGGCAGGAAAACTCACCTGGTTAACAGGTGGCTCAGAGGCTGGTGCCATCAGTCAAATTTTGGCTTCTTTGATCATGGGAAGGTGTACACAGCACCTGGCCTGCTGGTGACAGGTGGAACTCAGCTGTCTCAAAGGGGAAAAAGTATTCTAGGCCACGAGCTGGCGGGGCTCATTGAGAGGGCTTTAAACTAGGTTCGAAGGGGGAAGGGAATATTGCCCAGCTCACTAGGGATGAGCCTAGGCTTGGAGTGCCAAGGCCAGGGGTGAGATTGACAGCCCAGCTCAAGTGTGTTTACACCAATGCACGTAGCATGGGCAATAAACAGGAGGAGCTGGAAGCCATTATACAGCAGGACGGCTACGACTTGGTTGCCATCACAGAAACGTGGTGGGACAACACGCATGACTGGCGTGCTGTCATAGATGGCTACAGACTCTTTAGGAAAGACAGACCTATCGATGATAACTTTCTGGTGCAAGTGGTGGAGGAACCAACAAGGAAAGGCACGCTGCTGGACCTTGTGTTAACAAACAAGGAGGGACTGGTGGAGGATGTGAAGGTCAGAGGTAGACTCGGCTGCAGTGACCATGAAATGCTCGAGTTCAGAATCCTGCGTGGAGGAAGCAGGGCAACAAGCAGGGTCAAAACCTGGACCTCAGGAGGGCTGACTTTGCCCTCTTCAAGGAACTACTTGAAGGAATCCTGTGGGCCAGGGCTCTCGAAGGCAGGGGGGTCCATGAGTGCTGGTCGCTCTTTAAACAACACTTCTTCCATGCACAGGAGCAATGCATCCCCCTGAGAAAGAAATCGAGCAAATGAGGCAGGAGACCTGCATGGTTAAACAAGGAGCTTGTAGCAGAGATCAGGCAGAAGAGAAAGGTCTATGGAATGTGGAAAGAGGGGCAGGCCACTTGGGAAGAGTACAGAAACGTGGTGAGAGCATGTAGGTATGCGACGAGGAAAGCCAAGGCCCACCTGGAATTGAAGCTGGCAAGGGATGTCAAAAACAACAAGAATGGCTTCTTCAACTACATCAGCAGCAAAAGGAAGGCTAGGGACAATGTGGGGCCGCTGCTGAATGAGGCGGGTGTCCTGGTGACGGAGGATGTGGAGAAGGCAGAGCTACTGAATGCCTTCTTTGCTTCAGTCTTCAGTGCTAAGACTGGCCCTCAGGAATCCCAGGCCCCGGAGGTAAGAGAAGAAGCCTACAAAGAGGACGACTTTCCCTTGGTCGAGGAGGACTGTGTGAGGGATCGCTTAAGCGATCTGGACGTCCACAAATCCATGGGCCCCGATGGAATGCACCCACGAGTGCTTAGAGAGCTGGAGGATGTCATTGCTGAGCCTCTCTCCATCATCTTCGAGAGGTCCTGGAGGACAGGAGAGGTGCCCGAGGACTGGAGAAAGGCCAATGTCACTCCAGTCTTCAAACAGGGCAAGAAGGAGGACCCAGGGAACTACAGGGTGGTCAGCCTCACCTCCATCCCGGGAACGATGGAGCAGCTTATCCTGGAGGCCATCACGAAGCAAGTGGAAGAAAAGAAGGTTATCAGGAGTAGTCAGCATGGATTCACCAAGGGGAAATCATGCCTGACCAATCTAACAGCTTTCTACGATGACATGACTGACTGCGTAGACGAAGGGAGAGCCGTGGATGTTGTCTACATTGACTTCAGCAAGGCTTTCGACACAGTCTCCCATGATATCCTCCTAGGGAAGCTCAGGAAGTATGGGCTGGAGGAGTGGTCGGTGAAGTGGATGGAGAACTGGCTGAATGGCAGAACTCAGAGGGTTGTCATCAGCGGCGCTGAGTCTAGTTGGAGGCTGGTAACTAGTGGTGTCCCTCAGGGGTCAGTACTGGGCCCAGTCTTGTTTAACTTCTTCATCAACGACCTGGATGAAGAGTTAGAATGTACCCTCAGCAAGTTTGCTGATGACACCAAACTGGGAGGTGTGGTAGATACACCAGAAGGCTGTGCTGCCATTCAGCGTGACCTGGATAGGCTGGAAAGCTGGGCAGAGAGGAACCTGATGAGGTTCAACATGACAAGTGCAGGGTCCTGCACCTGGGGAGGAACAACCTCATGCACCAGTACAGGCTTGGGGCTGACCTGCTGGAGAGCAGCTCTGCGGAGAGGGACCTGGGTGTCCTGGTGGACGACAGGTTAACCATGAGCCAGCAGTGTGCCCTGACTGCCAAGAAAGCCAATGGGATCCTGGGGTGCATCAAGAAGAGTGTGGCCAGCAGGTCGAGGGAGGTTGTCCTTCCCCTCTACACTGCCCTGGTGAGGCCTCATCTGGAGTAGTGTGTCCAGTTCTGGGCTCTCCAGTTCAAGAAAGATGAAGAGCTCCTGGAGAGAGTCCAGCGGAGGGCTACAAGGATGATGAGGGGACTGGAACAACTCCGCTACGAGGAGAGGCTGAGGGAACTGGGCTTGTTCAGCCTGAAGAAGAGAACGCTGAGAGGGGACCTAATAAATTCTTATAAATATCTGAAGGGTGGGTGTCAGGAGGATGGGGTCATGCTCTTTTCAGTGGTGCCCAGTGACAGGACAAGGGGCAATGGGCACAAACTGAGGCACAGGAAGTTCCGTCTGAACATGAGGAAGAACTTCTTCCCTCTGAGGGTGACGGAGCATTGGAACAGGCTGCCCAGGGAGGTTGTGGAGTCTCCTTCTCTGGAGATATTCAAGACCCACCTGGACAAGGTCCTGTGCAGCCTGCTGTAGGTGACCCTGCATCGGCAGGGTGGTTGGACTAGATGACCCACAGAGGTCCCTTCCAACCTCTACCATTCTCTGATTCTGTGATTCTGTGATTCTCCTTTGAAAACAGCCTTTTTTTCCTTAGAAAAATATTTTTATACATAGCAAGGAAATAACTGAATAAGAAAGCAGAAATATAATTCAAAAAATAATTGGTCTGTGGTTAAAAATGAAGTATCAACATTTTAATTTGCCCATCTTACCCCCATTTTTAAATCATAATAATAAATTACAGCTTAAACATTTTTGTGCAAATGGTAACACACTCCCTCGGAGATATTTTGACTGGTGACTTACACTATCCTCACTATGTCTATGGTTCTGTGAATGGATTACAGCTCCCATGGTGCAAAAAGTAATGTACCCATTTAACTCACAAAGTAAGGAGACACAAAATGTTGTACATTACTTGAGTCCCATTCATGATGAAAAGTGAAGATGAAGCCCCAAGCCTCCAGGATTGTTCACAGGCTACAATGATGGCTCCTACTGCTTCCTGACACTCTTGAAATCCATCTCACAACAAAGCTTGCCCCTTTTCCTTCTGAAGAACTACTTCACCATGACAAATGTCAACTACATTGGAGATTTAAATTAAAATCCAGGTATCAGTGCCAATGAACGACAAATGAGGGAATCCAACCTATGTTTGAATTCTTTTAATAGTACAGCTTCACTCCACCTCCCATTTTCTTTAACATGATCACTGATACAGTCTTTTCAGCTTTTACTCTTTTTAATTGCACATGATTGATTTCCTTGTTTCATCAGCTTCATCTATCAAAGAAAACTGAAAGTTATGAAAAGGAATGTGAAAGATGCCAAATACTGACTTTTTTATTAATTTTTTTTTGTGTATATGAATCTCTTCCTAGAAAACTGGACTGACAGCTACATGTACTATGATTCGTGTTTAAGATAATGAAATGATGGCAGCATTTAAAACAATACATACACTTCTTATGAACCTACTCTCCTTCATAAAGGTTACATACAGAACAGTGAAATGGTGAGACCTATAGAACAATTTACTCAGCAAACCTTAATTATTCTGTTGTTTTACAATGATAGCGTTATTTAAGGCATATTATTTTAGAATAAAGGTTTCACTTTCCCTAAGAATTACGGCTTTAAAAAAAAAGCAAAGAAAAGCAGAAAAAACATTGAACTTTTACATTTCATTTATAAGTATTTTAATTATCTGAATGGTTTCCTTTAAATGCTAAATGTAGACAGTGAAAATTTGTACTTATAAAAGAAACTGCTTCCAGGAGTTCCTAACTGTCATGTGTTATGAATTTTAATACCTTATGTGGGTCAGATTTTCACAGGCTTGGAAGAGGGAACACATTGACCTTAAACTATTGTACAGTTGTGATAGTATTTTTAGTCTCTATTGCTTATTTGCAGGCACTAGCTTTAGTCTGTTTATGCTTCTTTTTCCCTCCACTTCCTTTTCACAGTAGCAGAAAAGCCCCAAGGCTTCAGAGAACAGTCTACTCCTTTTCTTTTTCTTTCCCCCACCTCCTAACTTTTTAAAAGACCAATACAGGGATCTATGAAATCCACTAGTCCACGAGGTCAGGAAGTTTTCACCCACTGCTGTTAGTTTGGACTGCTATTTTTGAGATAACGAATCCCAGAACTCCCTTCTTCCAGTATCTCCCATTAATAAAGGTGAATTTTTACAAAGCCTTCTTTTTTTCAACATTACATTCCTTTTTTCCCTCCAGTTTCTTTCTAATATTAGGGATATAGACTACTATGGGCCCTGCAGGGAGTATGTGGAAGTAATTTTATTTACTCTTAATTTTGTGCTATTTTTGATTCTTTCTTGCCCTTACCACTATTTTCTACCTTTTTGTTTTGTTCACAAGTATAAACAACAGAAGAAGCTCTAGGAAATGTAACCAGAACCTGCAATGTCTGAAGTCACCCCAAAATGTGGAAACACGATTTTTCAGTAAGTTATAATGATGTCCTTACTTGAGGCTCGGAGGAAAAAAAAGTGTTTTGAGTCTAATGCTTGTCTGAGATAGTGTCAAAATGGTACCTCTTACTTGAGGAAGGAGCTACAACCACTCTGGCCAACAGTTGCACCTAAAATTAACTATCAATCAAGCACATAACTACAGGCAAGTAATTTTTTTCTTAGCTTTTTACTAGGTCAAAAAGGAATGGGAGTCAATGCATTTATTTTTTGAAAACCCTGGGCAGAACAGGTTGTTCTTGTAATGAAAGCAAGAGAATAAGGCTTGGGGGTTGGTGGGTGGTTACACTGTCTGAAATCCTCCATGTGACTTTCCACCCCAGAACTCTGAAACAGAGACTCCAGAAGGAAGTATACTGAGATAGAGAAATCTGTCCTTCCTGTGATTTGCCTACCAGACTTTTTACTATTTGAGCCCTTCAGAGTTGTAAGCCCTTTAACTAAAACTGGTATGGTGGGACATTAATGTCTTCTGCTACTTGGAAACTCATGAAATATAAATAATAGTACTTACCAGTCTATATGACCTTGCTGAAGTCAGCACAAGCTGGTGATCATGCGGAAGTTATATTTCCAGGCCACAAGTTGCCACAAGTTGATGATATCTTTGATTCTTGTGATCCTAGTTCAACAAATTAAGTTTAGCATTTTTCTGAACAACTTGTGATTTTCCTTTCAATATTGTTTTCTGCAGCAGCGCATGACTAATCCTTTTGACTGCAGTGACTATACCCATGTGTTTAACATTGTAAACAAGAGTTGAAGTTCCTTTACAAATCAGAAGGCTTCATCCCTGAACTGAACAAGCATCAGTCTTTCATGCACTAGCCTATTTGCAGTTTTAAAGGATTCAGGAAAATATGGCTTGAAGTATGATGAAGAAAAACAAAAAAACTAAATTTGGAAACAAATCTGCTCTGCCATTTATTTTTTCCAAGAACACTAAAGTTTGGTGACTACTTTTTTTGCTTGCTTTTGTTTTGTTGTTCTCAGCATACAAATTCTATACAACACAGATGCAGAAAAAAAAAAGAGAGAGAGCAAGTTTTAAAGTTAAACCTCATCACTAAAATGAACTTCTTTACACAAACTCTGAGTCAGATATTGTGCATGGAACAAATAGTAGGTGAGAGTTGAACAGAAAGGTAAGCAGGGAAATAAACGGACCTCAGTACTTAATGAGCAGAGAGCTAGTGAGTTTGTGAGCTGGCAATCTAATGAGCTGAGGTTGTCTGCTGCAATCAGGTAGTATGTAGTTTCCAATTTGTGCCTTACCTTTAGCTACGTATTTCTGACTTCAGTGACACTTTTCTCAAAAAGTGCTACTTCAAAATATCTTCTTGTCTGAAAACTAGTATGAGAACCCTTTCCTTGCTAGTATGAGAATCCTTTCTGTATCTGTCCACCACAACTGAGATCATGGGCAATTACTGGCGTAGAGAACTGTTCAGCCAAAAACTGAAGTAAAATTCATTTAACCTGGACTATTTTCTTATCCTGCAATTCTCATGGTATGGTAGCAGCACAAGAAGTAGTGCTACTACTTGAACTTAAACCCTTATCCAAACTGCATTGAGCCCTAAAAAGATCAGTAAACCCACCTGTGAAGTAAACTAATTGCCATGCTGTGCAGGGTTACATAGCAGCCTTTTACTTTTCTCGTTCCCATAAAAAAGAAGATGACCACACAGTTGAAGGGTTTGAAAGCAAAGTGTCCATTTGGTTGCTTCTATGACAGAGTTTAACACGTTTACAATTAGGTCTGTTCCCTCCAAAAGAAGGTTAAAGGACAAATTTATTCCTAAATTTTTTAAACTGTCTGGTTTCTTTTCCAGTGTCAGTTCATATGTATTTCAAATGTTCTTTGTCCTCATATTCAGGAATTTGTTTTATCAGGTAAGCTGAGAAGCTTTATGTACTCTTTTATTATGTTCTAAGTTATTTTATGTTATTATTTCATTATTTATTTATTTATACTTTGAGAGAGATTTTCCACATTACAAAAATTTGTCATAAGAATGTGTGAAAAACACTGTATGAACATATCTTTGTTCCTGTGTTTTGTATCATAGAATCATACAATAATTTGGGTTAGAAGAGACTTTACTGATCATCTAGTTCCAACTCACCTGCCATGAGCAGAGAGACCTTCCACTAGACCAGGTTGTGCAAAGGCCCATTCAACTCTGGGCAACCTGTTCCACTGCCTCACAGCCATCATGGTAAAGAATTTCTTATATCTAATCTAAATCTGCCCTCAGTAATTTTAAAGCTATTACTCCTTGTTCTTTCACTAGTGCCCTTGTAAAAAGTCCCTCTCCAGCTTTCTTGGTGACCCCTTCAGGTACTGGAAGGCTGCAATAAGGTCTGTCCAGAGCCTTCTCCTCTCTGGGCTGATCAGCCCCAGCTCTTTCAGCTTTTCCTCATAGGAGAGCTGTTCCATCTGTTTGATCATTTTTGTGTCCTTTTCTTCAGTTTATCTGGTATCTCTTCCCTTAATAGCTGTTGCATTATTTGTGATCAAGTGTGTCAAAAAGCTAGGAGATCTCAGAAGCTCTTGTGAAAAGTATGTAAATAAAACAAATCCCAACATATTAACAATAACCACTCTATGAGCTCAATTTTTATCCCCTCTTAGCAGAGGGGAACAAAATTATGGACTTCTCACCTTATCAGAAATAAAAAAATTAGATGTGGCATGCAGGGTTGTAAGAAAAAATACGTTACTTGCTAACAGAGGAATCGATCTCAATAGTCCTGTAAAAATTGGGCCTCTGATCATAACTTGTCCCCAATGCAGTCAACAGAGAATGTCTGCTATCTCAAAACACATCTCAAACCTTCTGAAGATAAATCTCAAGAGGAGATGATTAGCTATCAGCTATTAGCTGAGCAGCCTGCCTAACAGAAGAGGTGCATCTCGGGTACATGTATCTCTGTATGTCATTTACTAGTCAAAAAAGTAAACTGAATCTGAAAGCAGCAGTGGACAAGAGTAGAGCTCCAGAAAACATGACTGATGAGGAAAGAGTAACAGAACTGGAGATATCTGTGCTCAAGAAGTGAGGCAAGTGTGGGACACTGCTGCATACAGAATAATCAACTTGTTTTTGTGTTCAGAGTGGAAACTGCAAGCTATGGAAGGCTTGAGGTAACAGAAAAACCTTTGAAGAGCGAGGATTTAAAGTACTGAAGAGACTGTCTGGGGATGTTACACAGATGACTTGAGACCTGAGGGTCCTGGAGATGTAACTGATCCCACTCTGTAGCAGGAAAATTTGCTAAATGATTTCTCAAGATCATTTATTGCCTTGCTTTCTGCGATTCTGAGAGGACAACATCAGCACACTTACTTTAAGTGTGAACAGTGGCAAACTGCTGTTGAGTTCAAAGGTAGAATCAGACCCTTGGTTTCCTAGTTTCTTAAACATGATACAAGGAATGCAAATACTTTTAAACTCCTATGCTTTTTATCATTATTTTAAAAAGTGGAACAACACTGGTCTTGTTAGAAAATAAAAAAAGAGAAAAAAAGAGAAAAAAAACATGATATGATATCCAGGATATGAAAGATTCACTGAGATGTCCCTGTCCTTAATGAGAAATCACAAGCAAGATTACTGCCATCGCTTGCCTATACACTCTGACTTATCAGTTGGTCTGGGAGTTTAGGCTCCTGCGATATTGAATGAAGATTATAAGCCAGATGGGCCACAAATTCTGTCAAGCCTTCTTGGCAGCTGCTCTCATTACAAAAGCCAGCCAGCCTTTTCCAAAAATAAGAATGTGAAGCAAATTGGGCTTATAGACCCTTATAATGCAATTGCACGCAGAGATGGGGACCTGAGCGGGCAGGCAGAAATATTATTGATGGCTGCTGAAAACAGGGAATAAGATGTTATTAAGCCAAGTCAGAGATAGATATCGATAGCTAATATAAAACCTTTATTGGTTTACAGGCTCCGGGAAAGAGGGTTCAGAGCTTCGACCCTTTGCTTTGCTTTTAATTTCACTGGAGATGCAGGGTTTATGAATAAAACATATCTTCACTCATGATTCTGATATTAGTCACTACTTTCTGTGCCCCTCTATCTCTCAGAGCAAGAAACTTGCACTAACAACATAAACTTTGAAAGCTCTATTTTACAGAGGTGAGGATGGATGTAAACTGACAAAGAAGGAGTGGTTTGGGTGGAAAGAAAGAAGAGGAAAAATACGACAAAAAACAAGAAAGTGAATGACAGACTAGAAACAAGAGAATCAGAACGAAAAAGAAAGTAATACAGAAGAAGCACTGGAAGACATAACAAGATAAGAACAGATGAAAGAAAATGGCTGGAAGAATTCACATTGCCTTCCTCTTCCAACAGTGTGAAATGGCAGAGTTGTTCTGCTCCTGATTTCCATTTGGTATTCTCCATCTTGATTTCTAGAAAACACAAGATTACCTGCAAGAAGCATGGAGGACTCCTATGGCCATGTGGTACATACCTTGGTTCTACATCCTACTTACCTCAGTGTACCCATGATCATATATGCAATTATGGACAATAAATGTTAAAGGGGCATTAATCCTTTCATAGGATTCTTGAGCACTGTCCTGAAAATCTACAGAATGTCCAGAGAGTGAAGTAAAATTTGAGAATGCTGGCAAGGATTGGGAGAGAAAATATGTGCAAGGGAGGAGGGCCACAAAGATGGTCAGAGGGCTGGAGTACCTCTCCTATAAGGACAAGCTAAGAGAGCTGAGGCTGTTAAGCCTAGAGAAGAGAAGGATCCGGGGTGACCTTCGAGCAGCAAGCCAGTACCTGAAGGGGATCTGCAGGAAGGATGGAGAGGGATTTTTCAGAAGGATGTGTAGTGATAGGACAAGGGGGAATGGCTGTAAACTAAAAGAGGGCAGATTTAGATTAGATATGAGGAAGAAATTCTTCACCTTGAGGGTGGTGAAAAACTGGAACAGGTTTCCCAGAGAAGCTGTGGCTGCCCCCTCCCTGGAAGTGTTCAAGGCGAGTTGGATAGATCTCCGAGCAACCTGGTCTAGTGGAAGATGTCCCTGCTCATGGCAGGGGGGTTGGAACCAAATGATCCTTAAGATCCCTTCCAATCCTTACCATTCTATGATTCTATGAATTTTACTTTGTGACACTAATGACTTTCTTCTGGTTGTGTGCAAATATTTCAGAAAGCACCTAGCTCCAGTCAAAAGACTCCACCATGGAGCTGAGAGGAGTGGAAATGATGGAAATGTCCAGTTGTTTGACAGATGGCACAGAGAATAACTTCATCATGGCATTACTGATCTTAGACATATTGCTGTGATCTAGTAATGGAAGAAATAACTTGTAACACTTACAAGAGATAATACAAGTTATGTAGGTTTTCTGCCCTGTTTTGAGTGTATGGTTGGAAAATAAGATATCTATAATGCCTTTCAAGCCTGGAGTACTGAATATTTTTTTGAATTCATGATCTTGCAACACCGTTGTCACAGTGATGTCCCCAGTTATGGAAGAAATAAGAAAGAACCTCTTCATACTTTAGGGTGTTCGTTTGCAAAGTGTACAGAAAAAAAGCAACTGTGTCATTCGGTCTCTGCTTCACAAATGAAAATAATAGCTGAAATGTATGCTAAATTGATTAAACTAATCAACCACCCTTTTGATGGGGCTATTATGCAATCACTACACTTTCTTCCAGAACAATTATGAAATCACAGACGATGCCATCCAGTTTTCATAAGTATTAGTTCAGAAAATAGACTTTTATTCCACCACACCTCTCCCTCCCTTTCCTGTGTACTATTATTAATAATGAACCTCAATGTTGTTTTGCTTTTCACAGCTTAAAGTCAGAACAGAGGCTGCTTTTCCATCTTCAGCTTGCTTCATGAATTTTATGGAAAGACAAGTCAGGTATTAATCACTTGGGATTCAGGCTCTGCTTTCTTGCTCTACAGTCTTCCCATTTCTGTGGAATAGGGAGAACAACACCTTACCTTTTTCCTTTGTAGGGCTTTCTATTGTACACATTCTTTAGAAAAAGCTGTGATACTTCCCAGGTAGTGAGAGGAAGCAACTGGTTATCCAAATAGAGTAACTGATCATGTGAGTTGCCTCTATTTTTGCCGTACTATGAAACAACAGGTGGTGAGAACCTGGAACAGGCTGCCTAGAGAAATTATGAATGATCCATCACTGGAATAGTTCAAGGTCAGGTTGGATGGAGCTTTAAGGAGCCTGATCTAGTGAAAGATGTCCCTGCCCATGGCAGCGGGGTTTGAACTACATGACCCTCAAAGGTCCCTTCCAACGCCAAAACCATTCTATGATTTTATGGTTCTATGATAACAGTAACAATGCAATATAAGCAACACAAATAACAAGCATCACAGGAACTCCCAGTGAGTGTTAGACATCTTTAGTTGAAACAAAGAATAATTTATCAGCTTTAACCTTAGGCTGTGTATAAGACAGCTTCTGTGTGTTGGCTGTTATAAATAATTGTTAAAAGTTGTTAAAAGACTACTCAAGTACTGCTATGGAAAATGCACAGTCTTTAATAGTTTATAATAAAGACTTTATATATGTTATGAATGACCTGTAGCCATTCATCACAAGTTTCTAAGCATATTGTTAGAACAGACTACATGGAAAAGGACTGGTTTGACCACTGAAACACAAAGCACAGAGTTTTCTTGAAAAAGGAAGATTGGTTCTATGAGTCATATGAGTGAACCATATCGCTCCAAGATCTAAAACTAACTCTAAACATGAGGTGATCCAAATGTGAGGCTTTACAGCACTACTGCAAAGTAACCCAGTAGCACAACTGGTAAGACAAGAATTTAGCCTAAGGACAAATTGTGGCATCTGCCCTTTAGTCTAAACAAGCAATAAAGGCAGCTGGCAAATCTTGGTCAACAGCATGACCCGAGTTGTGTTTTTTTGCTTGCATTCAATTTTTTTAAATGAAATGCAAATGATTTAGGGAAAAAAAAATGAAGAAATGAGTACCTGCTAGCCCCACAGAAACCAATCTCCTTCAAAGCTTCCCAACATGTGGCACTGTATGCCTTCAATGCTGATAGCTCTTCTTTCTCCAGCAGCAGTAACTAAATGTTTCATTGCCACAGCTGTTTTTTGGCTCAGCTGCTGCTCGCTGGTTGTACTACAATTTCTCTTTTCATTTTAGATTTCAGTGGCCCCTTTTCCCATTATACTGAGTAATATATGAGTCTGAATGATGTGTGTAATGGGAAACTGATGTTATGTGTGTACTTTATTGACACAACTGACAAGAAAAGCCTTAGCCTACATCTCTAAGTAGTGTAATTTATTGTTCACTATCCCCTACTCACCCACATATAATAGTAAATGAGAGAAAAAGAAAGAAGAATTGTAATATTACTTTTTCCCCAAACACTTACAAACAAACAACAAAACAAACAAAAAAATCATTACACCTGAAACAAGTGTTTCCTGCCTCTTACACTGCATGACTAGGGAGTAATGCCTAACATTTTGCTCCCAGACAGGAAGGTGGATGAAGACTCACTTTTTTTCATTATTCGATCTAAGTCTTGAAATGATTATCTATTCAGGGTTGAATGTCAGCTGTTTTACTGGAATTCTGTTTCTCTGCTTTATGAACATTGTACTTGTCCATAGAATATAGTTTTAAAATGGAATGAAATTGCATTAAACTCAAGAAAATGAATGAAATGCAGTGGCAAAGACACCGACAGCTTTGACAGACAATAATTAACGTGCTTTAAGCAAGATAGTCAAGCTGCAGTAATCAAAAATATGCTTCACCCTAGTTCTTTATATCTTCCTAAGACACTTTTCTATATAAGATTATCAATAATAAGTGTATTATACCTTTTCCAAAAAAATCTCTTCTATAGGCAAAATAATCAACAACATAAATAAAACCTAGTGATACAGCTGGAACTCCCTGTGTTCTAGACTGTCTACAATGAGTAACTATAATGGTTCTAGTAAACTTTTTTACTTTTCTTTTGCAAGAGGCTAGAAACTTGTATAGGTAAATCCTTGTTCATTATTGTTTGTCCCCCTGTATCTTACTGGGATGAGAAATCTTGCTTTAACCAATACAAGACAACATCAGGCTGTGGATTTATATCTTGTGAGTTGAATTCTGTATCTCTGTCTTTCAACAGTTCATTGATTGCTTCCAAACTGAAGAGTGTCCAGAAAGACAGCAGTCGAAGCTGGCACGCAGTTACACTACCTCTTCAACAATTTTGCATAGTGAAGCAAATTTTTGGTAGAGTTAAATCACATCATCAATTGTTATGGCAAGTAAGACACAAACTGCATTAATGCAGTGACTTTTTACAAAAAGAATCTACACATCACTAAATTTCCATATTAAGATCATGTACAAGGTGTGATATGTGTGTATGCATATACATAAGAAAATCAGAAAATTTTTTGCATTTTTCCCTTCCAAATATTTTTTATTATTTTATATTTCTTTGGGAATTTAGAAAACTGTTGGATTATGCCTCTTCTGCTTTGCCTCCCTTCTTACCTATGTGCTTTTCCACCTTTATATATGACTGTTTGATTCATTGAATTTACAATCACAAAGAACCTTGTGGATAAGTAATCTGACCTGCATGAGTCAAAGCAGAGGCTTTCACTGTTCCTATACCTCAGCTTAAAACCTGCCACTGAACTACAACATAAGTTGATGAAAGGTACCTAGTTTTGCTAAAGATTTCAAGATTTCAGCAGTGAAGAATCCATTCATTATAAGGGGTGAGCAGAGACACTATGCAAAGATGTCTGGGGATTTGCATTTAAAATCGGAGTAAAATCTCTTTTTTACAGCTGAAAGATTGATTTTTTTCTCTTGGTTTGGCATAATAACACTCAAACTGAGTTTTTCATGTTCTTAGATTAGTAAAAGAGTCTTCAGCTTCTGCATAGAAAACAGAAAGAATGTTTCCTTTGTGAAATTATTCTTCGCTCCTCAGGTTTCTTTGGGCTTCTTTTAAAATGCAGCTAGTTAGAAAATTTCCCATGTTTCCCCTTTTCAAGGTGCTCTTTTCAAGTGATTCTACTTTTCCAGAATGAAACGAAGAAAAGGTGGTACTATTTCTTCCTCCTCCAGTTCCTTCTCACTTACCCACCTTCCCACATTGTAGAGAAGGCATTACAAAAGATAAGAGCAAATGTCAGGAGTTGAAATTGTTACTTCATATAGTTTATGTTCTCCATATGCTTTAATAGTGAGTAATGAAGAGCACAAAAACACTTCATAAATAACTTTTAATGAAAAAAAGTAATTGCCACTTTCAGATTAAAAAAAAGTTATAGAAATATATCATTCATACTATTTACAAGATGTGTTGCTCAGGATTCATCTAGACAATCTTTCCAACAGAAACTAAATTTGGAGAACTGAAATATTGGAGTTCCCTCCTTGATTTATATAAAAGACTATAGAATACCAACAAAGAAATTTCGTTTTTAATGTCCCCAGTGATGCTTCCTCTCTAAAGAATGAGAGAGGTGTAGTTTGCAAATGTCTCTCCTTGACCATTCTTTACTGGGCTGCATTCCCGTGACCCCACAGTATTAGCATACAGACTTCTGACAGGAAAAGCTCATTGCCATGACACAGGACACAGGCCCTCAAGAATGTCATGTATTCAAAATCCTACCACTTAATAATTTCAAGACAATAAAAGGAGGTACTTTCCTTGTCATTGAGGGCTTCCATTGTCGTGAAGAACTATGAGAATTTGCTCTGTCCTGGCAATGAAAAAAGGCATATTAAAGCCCCTTGGGGATATCACTTTCAAATCTGTTCAAAGGGAATCACAAGTCTGCCTTTCTGATCTCTAAGATGCTAACACCTTTACTTAAAAATCACATGCTCTAGCTCATTTATTTAGGATAACTGTAAGTGTTTGGAGTTCAGCAAAGCAATTGTATAAACTCTTAGGTGCCTTCCACTGGCACTTTACCTGTGCACTGCTGCAGCATGGCACAGACCATCTTGTCAGAAGATGTCACAAGGGTCAGGAGGATCTGGGACAGGGATTTGGAGATGACAGAGGACCGGAAATGTTTTGCTGTAGGCGTTCTGCCCCATAGCTGCAGAGAAGTCAATGCAACTTATGTGATGCAGGCAGATTAAGGTCAGGACTCAGGAACAGAAGATGAAAGAACTGGAACTATAACTGCAGAGACATTGTGATCACTCACACAACTGTACTTAGTGTGGAAATCAAATAGTTTGTGACCAAGTACTTCCGTGTGTGGGCATGAGACAAGTATAACCATGTTGCATACATAACCTCAATTCTGACATTTCTGATTTTTGAGTAAATTTTTTGTTTCAAAATTATTTTTTTAGTACAGATAGAGATGTACAGAAATACACTTTTGGGGTAAGGAATCATTCATACAATTTAAGCAGTTAAAAATATATAGAAAGATACTGAGCGTAAAGTGTTTTCCAAATAAATAATAGTTTCTGAGAACTGTCATTTCTTTCTTAACACTGGTGGTTTTCCTTTTTCAGTTTCTCTCAAACTTTTCAGCTCTACCTACTTATAAGCATTTTTTAAAATTTATTGTTATTTTTACAATTAAAAAATAAGTACTTCTTAATATTAAATTATTTTATGCTATTTCATTTTATTTCTCTCAGGTGCCACAGAGAATAAAATATGATCATGCCCCTGTACTCGGCACTGGTGAGGTCATTCCTCAAATACTGTGTTCAGTTTTGGGCCCCACACTACAAGGAAAACATTGAGGTGCTGGAGTCCAGAGAAGCACAACAAAGGTGGCGAAGGATCTGGAGAACAAGTCTTATGAGGAGCAGCTGAGGGAGCTGGGGTTTAGTCTAAAGAAAATGAGGCTGAAAGGAGATCTTCTTGCTCTCTATAACTGCCTGAAAGGAGGTTGTAGTGAGGTGGGTGTAGCTCTCATCTCTCAAGTAACAAGTGACAGAACAAGAGCAAATGTCCTCAAGTTGCACCAGAGAAGGTTTAGTCTGGGTATTAGGAAAAACACCTTCACCAAAAGGGTTGTCAAGAATTGGAACAGTCTTCCCAGTGAAGTGGTGGAGTCACCACCACTGAGGGTATTTAAAAGGTGTGTAGACATTGCAGTTAGGGAGAGAGTTCAGTGGTAGACTTCACAGTGTTAAGTTTACAGTTGAACTCAATGTTCTTGAAGGTCTTTTGAACCTAAATTATTCTAAGTTTCTATGACACTATGCAGTTGTAGGTTTGAAACTGGTCAAATTCACTGAAAATTTAATATTGCTATTTACTAGTCAAACTCACCTGTAGTGTTTTAAGTTAACTTCATGACTTTAAAAGGTTTAGAACTATGATGCTTTAGTGCTTATGATTATATTACCGCACTTTTTTTGTCTTTAGCATTTTTCTGCTTTGATAAATCAACAAGATAAGCTCAGTTTCACTTCTCACCAGTTAATGCAGAAAAATATACTTTGTTTCTCTTCTCTTCTTATCACAACAGTGGTTTCTTTGTCAGTCTAATAGAGGCAGATATTTCACAAGTTTCAGTCTCTGGTCCACATCATTTTATGTGTGACTATCTTTTTTGGTTCATTTCAGATGTCTTTTAGAAGCTTTTATTGGGCTTCATCTTGGGCCTTGAGCTGCTTAAATCTTATCAATGTTTCCTTCACTAAACAGAGATCTTAGAATCATAGAATCATAGAATCGTTAAGATTGGAAAAGACCTCCAAGATCATCAGGTTCAACCGTCAACCCAACATCACTATGCCTACTAAACCACATCCCACAGTGCCGTATCTACACGTTTTATGAACACCTCCAGGGATGGTGACTTAACCTCCTCCCTGGGTAGTCTATTCCAATGCCTGACCACTCTTTCAGGAAAGAAATTTTTCCTAATGTCAAATCTAAGCCTCCCCTGATACAACATGAGGCCTTTTCCTCTTGTCCTATCGCTAGTTACTTGGGAAAAGAGAACAACACCCACCTCACTACAACCTCCTTTCAGGTAGTTGTAGAGGTCGATAAGGTCTCCCCTCAGCCTCTTCTTCTCCAAACTAAACGATCGGAGCTCCCTCAGCCGTTCCTCGTAGACTTGTGCTCTAGACTCTTCACCAGCCTTGTTGCTGGTTTCTTGGAGTTTAATACATTACGTTCCTTTTAACCTTTGTAGCCAAGTCTTTGGTGATGTCTTGTTATTATGCCTCTGTCTTCTGGAGGATCATTCTGTCTTTTTTTGGTTGGCTGTTTTTTTTTTTTGTTGTAGTTGTCAGCACAAGCCTTTTGACTCACCTTTTCATCACTGAAGACAATCTTATGACATTGCAAACAGTCCATGTCACTCAGTGCAATAATGGCCATCATCATTCAAAACAAAAAAAAAAGACTAAAAACGCCCCAAAATACTCATAGGATCAAACTACGAGAAAATGTGGGATTTCTTGTGGCTCATTTTTCTCATATGAGGTGAACCTGGTGGCTGTCTCTTTGTGGTAAATGGTGTAGCTATTTTCTGACTTTCATACAGGTGTTGAATCTATGACACACCCATGAATTTCTTTGAATTCAGAGTTAAACCTGTTACTTCTGTATCTATTTTGTGTCCTGGTAAACCAACTGAAGAATTTGTCTTGTTGCTTGTTGTCTTAGAAGAACTTATTACTGCAAGGACTTTCGAATGAGAGCCTTAGCCAGAAGAAATAGGTAAATAAATGTGACATGATCTTGTGTGTGCTGTTCAGTGTTTTCATCCAATGAAAATAAATATTGCAGAGGTGACTAAGCTCTTTTCTGACATTACAGTAATGCAGTAATATCTCTGTGGAAAGTCTCTGCAACACTAGCTGCTACATCTGTCCTCATAAATGAAAAGCATCTGGGATTCTTCTTGAGTGCTGAAAGCAGCAGAATGATCCTGACAAGTATCGGCTTAACTTGCTTATCCTCTGAAGCAAAGTAATTGTATGTGAACTACTCATTAGAAATAATCTCTGCATTGAGTTAACTCCTTATCCATGTCTGAGAATTGATTCAAAGAGTTCTAGATGGCTAAGGTCAAAAATATATCACAGGTAGGTCTAAGGGTATAACACTGTGGCTGATCAGATTCTTGTGCCAAGATATATTCCTGGCACTAAACAAGTTCAACGTATTTGTACAAATATTGCTACAGGTTCCTTGATAAAAATATAGGTTTACTATTACAGTGGGATGCACAGGTGCCTTATGCTTCCTTATGTCTTTCACCCTAGATGCTTCTGGAGACATTTACCAAGCAAGAACAAAACACTGTTCCTAGAGTAAAAGTCCCTTCAAGTCCCTGAAAATTCTGTAGATACATTTGAGAACAGAATTTAATGTGCTGGAGCTGAGGATAAACACATTGCTCCGATCCAGTCGCATCTTAGGTAAAACATGGGCAGCTCCTAAAAGAAATAGAGAAAGGAATCTGTAGCCAGCATTCAGGCCAAACTCATTTTCCATAGCCTGACTCTGTTCCTGTCTCATTGTATTAATATTGTCTCAGCTCCATATAGTGTCAGTGTCAGTTACATTCCCTTCAGTGAGCCACAAAAAGCACCTACAGCATTTTGTGCACTCAACCTGGAGGCAATCTGCTAACACTCAAGAGCTTATTGAATGGAAAATGATCGAACAGTTGGCTAGCTAGAAACATGCATACACGCTATGCAATAAACAACATGTTTTTCTATTGTCTCTTTTCTGACCCATGACAGACAGACATCCCTCAATGTGCCTCATTCCTGGGAGTGTAGAGGGCTGAAAGTCAGCTAAGGTAATAGAGAATAAAAACTGCTGAGGATGAACATAACCAGCTGAATAGGTCTTCCTTAGGTTTCATTGTACTTGATGTCCCAGAGGTTGTGACTCTGCTCAGAGAGACAACATGACTATCTTTATTTTATCTTCTTCATTCTCAAATTGCCAGTGTATTTTGTATGTTTCTTTTAACATTTTGAGTATTGTTATTAAAGGATTGACAAGAATATTGATTTGTTTTTCTTATAAAGAAAAATAAGGAAAACCCAAAATTTTCTAAATTTTTCTCCAGATTATTTATTAATTCTTTTTTTATGTGCTTGCACAAGCTATCTCACCCATAGAAATCCTCCCTATCTCATACTGCAGTTTGCCAATTAAAAACCAAAACAACAAAAACAACAACAAAGTCAACCTACCAAGTAGGCAACCATTTTTAAAATGAAAATATGGCTTTTTACATCAACTCTTTTTTGATAGAATATATTCTTTCAATATTAAGAAGCTTCCTGTTACTCTGTAAGAATCATGTCGGTCATTGGTCTTACCATTTCCCTAAGGTCCTAGGTTCACTGTGAAAAAGACTGAGCTTTACCACTTTTTTATAAGGAAATTATGCCAAAAATGCTATCTTCTGGCATGCTCTACTTTTTTAGATATTGATAATTGTCTTGAAGTAGCAAGTTCAGCTTTCAGTACTGTTATGAGTCCAACCATTACGACAAAAATAAACAGCCAAAGCTATTGCAGCAAGTGGCTGAAAAATGAGAGCGCACCTAAGGGTTAGTCAGGAGACCTAAGACAGTAAAAAGTAATTTTTGTTTATATAGTCCTTTAACTCCTTATTTCCTTACCGCAGTCACATTCCTTTCAGAAGTGCAGCTATGAATTGTGCTTCCTCTGATGTGGGAAATTGACATTAAGTTTGATTTTGCTATAGCTTTAGTTTGGTTTGTTATATAGCTATGCAGCTATGTTAAGGTAAGAGTTAAACACTGTTATTTAGTTTAATTCTGCTCTTTGTAATCTTGCTAACAAGGACTGTTGTGGCTCAAATGCAGCTAACAAAGACTACTTGGAGACCATCGAAGAGAAACAAGAACTGATAACCAGAACTTTGTTGTTTGTAAGAAGCAACTCTCTAGCTGAAACTGGTTCTATGGTTTGGGACTCAGCCAACACAGACAGCTCAGGAATTTTTGAGCCAAAGGTGACAGTACACAGCGAGGAAGACTACGAGCCTTCATCCAGAAGACTCCTACAGACGACCACCGGACGACACTGCGCAAGTGATAAAGGGGGGTGGAGTATGATAATGAATTCCTAGAAAAAACTACAATAGTCCAGCCTACTTAGATAAGCTTTGTAACAAATAGGTGCGTGCTTCGTGACTCGGTGTGCAAGTTAGGAGGAGTGATCTCCCTTGCACCCGGCGCCGCAATAAACATAGCTGCTTTATAACTCTCTGAGTTGTGAAGTTTGATTCCGCACATCACCTCAGAAGATGCTATCGAACAGTTGAGCCCTATGTTCTGAGCTTTGACACCTTCCCCTCTCTCTGTTTCCTCTCTCTTTTGCATTCAACAGAAATATGGTTCAAGTCTTCAAGATTATACTAGGGTTTGCTCAGGTGACAAGTACATTTGATTGTACAACATAGTAAACACTGCGGCAGTTGAGCTTTGTAAATAGCAATCATATGTTCCTGCCCCATATGGTTTGAAAACACCTTCCCCAGAACAGATGGTTTTATCAGCATCTGATGTGCAGTTTCACTTCTCTGACTGCTGTAAAAAAGTGACACAGAGTGGATTTCTCATATGGAGAAAGGTTTTAAAACTGAAGGCCAGCCTAAAATACAGAGGAGCCAATGGCATATGAAACATGCAGAGCCGAAGGCAAGTGTTGTCTCATGAACGTCAGGTAGATTTAGGGTTGCTCTCTGGAATATGTTGGAGATATGTCTTGAAACAGAGGCCTAGCTGAATATTTGAACAGTGGCCTTGCAGCCCTACAGAGTGGAGAGAAGTTTTGACCTTGGAAAGTAAACTTCAAGTTTGCACATACAAAGTTTTGTAACTTCACTATGGATTTGTCAATGCTATATCCACAGTGGAAGTGTAGAATTCCTACAGCTGGGATTCCATGAGATAAGTGGTATCGGCGAAAAAAATGTTTTCCATGAAGTAAAAATGCTGATTAAAGTCCTACATCTCTACCAAATCACTGATAAACTGCTTGCCAATCACAGAATCAAAGAATCACAGAATAGTAGGGGTTGGAAGGGACCTCTGTGGGTCATCTAGTCCAACCACCCTGCCGAACCAGGGTCACCTACAGCAGGCTGCACAGGACTTTGTCCAGGCGGGTCTTGAATATCTCCAGAGAAGGAGACTCCACAACCTCCCTGGGCAGCCTGTTCCAGTGCTCCGTCACCCTCAGAGGGAAGAAGTTCTTCCTCATGTTCAGACGGAACTTCCTGTGCCTCAGTTTGTGCCCATTGCCCCTTGTCCTGTCACTGGGCACCACTGAAAAGAGCTTGGCCCCATCCTCCTGACACCCACCCTTCAGATATTTATAAGAATTTATTAGGTCCCCTCTCAGCGTTCTCTTCTTCAGGCTGAACAAGCCCAGTTCCCTCAACCTCTCCTCGTAGGGGAGATGCTCCAGTCCCCTCATCATCCTTGTAGCCCTCCGCTGGACTCTCTCCAGGAGCTCTTCATCTTTCTTGAACTGGGGAGCCCAGAACTGGACACACTACTCCAGATGAGGCCTCACCAGGGCAGTGTAGAGGGGAAGGACAACCTCCCTCGACCTGCTGGCCACACTCTTCTTGATGCACCCCAGGATCCCATTGGCTTTCTTGGCAGCCAGGGCACACTGCTGGCTCATGGTTAACCTGTCGTCCACCAGGACACCCAGGTCCCTCTCCGCAGAGCTGCTCTCCAGCAGGTCAGCCCCAAGCCTGTACTGGTGCATGAGGTTGTTCCTCCCCAGGTGCAGGACCCTGCACTTGCCCTTGTTGAACCTCATCAGGTTCCTCTCTGCCCAGCTTTCCAGCCTATCCAGGTCACGCTGAATGGCAGCACAGCCTTCTGGTGTGTCTACCACACCTCCCAGTTTGGTGTCATCAGCAAACTTGCTGAGGGTACATTCTAACTCTTCATCCAGGTCGTTGATGAAGAAGTTAAACAAGACTGGGCCCAGTACTGACCCCTGGGGGACACCACTTGTCACCAGCCTCCTACTAGACTCAGCGCCGCTGATGACAACCCTCTGAGTTCTGCCATTCAGCCAGTTCTCCATCCACTTCACCGAGCACTCATCCAGCCCACACTTCCTCAGCTTCCCTAGGAGCATATCATGGGAGACTGTGTCGAAAGCCTTGCTGAAGTCAAGGTTGACAACATCCACGGCTCTCCCTTCGTCTACGCAGTCAGTCATGTCATCGTAGAAAGCTATCAGATTGGTCAGGCATGATTTCCCCTTGGTGAATCCATGCTGACTACTCCTGATAACCTTCTTTTCTTCCACTTGCTTCATGATGGCCTCCAGGATAAGCTGCTCCATCACCTTTCCCAGGATGGAGGTGAGGCTGACCACCCTGTAGTTCCCTGGGTCCTCCTTCTTGCCCTTTTTGAAGATTGGAGTGACATTGGCCTTTCTCCAGTTCTCGGGCACCTCTCCTGTCCTCCAGGACCTCTCGAAGATGATGGAGAGAGGCTCAGCAATGACATCCTCCAGCTCCCTCAGCACTCGTGGGTGCATTCCATTGGGGCCCATGGATTTGTGGACATCCAGATCACTTAAGTGATCCCTCACACAGTCCTCCTCGACCAAGGGAAAGTCGTCCTCTTTGTAGGCTTCTTCTCTTACCTCCGGGGCCTGGGATTCCTGAGGGCCAGTCTTAGCACTGAAGACTGAAGCAAAGAAGGCATTCAGTAGCTCTGCCTTCTCCGCATCCTCCATCACCAGGACACCCGCCTCATTCAGCAGCGGCCCCACGTTGTCCCTAGCCTTCCTTTTGCTGCTGATGTAGTTGAAGAAGCCCTTCTTGTTGTTTTTGACATCCCTTGCCAGCTTCAATTCCAGGTGAGACTTGGCCTTCCTCGTCGCATCCCTGCATGCTCTCACCACGTTTCTGTACTCTTCCCAAGTGGCCTGTCCCTCTTTCCACATTCCATAGACCTTTCTCTTCTGCCTGATCTCAGCTAAAAGCTCCTTGTTTAACCATGCAGGTCACCTGCCTCCTTTGCTAAATTTCTTTCTCAGGGGGATGCATTGCTCCTGTGCATGGAAGAAGTGTTGTTTAAAGAGCGACCAGCACTCATGGACCCCCCTTCCTTCGAGAGCCCTGGCCCACGGGATTCCTCCCAGTAGCTCCTTGAAGAGGCCAAAGTCAGCCCTCCTGAGGTCCAGGGGTTTGATCCTGGTTATCGCCCTGCTTCCTCCACGCAGGATCCTGAACTCAACCATTTCATGGTCACTGCAGCCGAGTCTACCTCCAACCTTCACATTCTCCACCAGTCCCTCCTTGTTTGTTAACACAAGGTCCAGCAGCGCGACTTTCCTTGTTGGTTCCTCCACCACTTGCATCAGAAAGTTATCATCGATGCTCTGTAGGAACCTCCTGGATTTTGCCTGCGTAGCTGTATGGTCTTCCCAGCTGATGTCAGGGTGGTTGAAGTCCCCCATGAGAACCAGGGTCTGTGACTGTGAGGCTGCTTGCAGCTGCCTGTAGAAGGCCTCATCAACCTCCTCCTCCTGGTCAGGTGGCCTGTAGTATACACCCACCGTAATGTCACCCGTGTGAGCCTGTCCCTTAATTCTAACCCACAAACTTTCAACTCGTTCCTCATTTGCCCCCGGGCCAAGCTCAATGCATTCCAGTTGCTCCCTCACATATAGAGCAACTCCCCCACCTCTCCTTGTTAGTCTGTCTTTCCTAAAGAGTCTGTAGTCATCTATGACAGCATGCCAGTCATGCGAGTTGTCCCACCACGTTTCTGTGATGGCAACCAAGTCGTAGCCGTCCTGCTGTATAATGGCTTCCAGCTCCTCCTGTTTATTGCCCATGCTACGTGCATTGGTGTAAACACACTTGAGCTGGGCTGTCAATCTCACCCCTGGCCTTGGCACTCCATGCCTAGGCTCATCCCTGGTGAGCTGGGCAATATTCCCTTCCCCCTTCGAACCTAGTTTAAAGCCCTCTCAATGAGCCCCGCCAGCTCATGACCAAGAATTCTTTTTGCCCTTCGTGATAGCTGAGTTCCACTTGTTGCCAGCAGGCCCGGTGCTGTGTACACCTCCCCATGATCAAAGAAGCCAAAATTTGACCGATGGCACCAGTCCCTGAGCCACCTGTTAACCAGGTGAGTTTTCCTGCCCCTTTCAGTGCTGTTCCCTGCCACTGATGGGATGGAGGAAAACACCACCTGCGCCCCTGATCCCTCAACCAGTCGCCCCAGTGCCCTGAAGTCCCTTTTCATGGCCTTGGGACTTCTTTCTGCGATCTCGTCCCCGCCAACCTGCATTACCAAGAGGGGGTAGTAATCAGAAGGCCGCACCAGACCAGGGAGTTTCTTCGCAACATCCCTAACCCGGGCCCCAGGGAGGCAGCAGACTTCCCTGTGGGACGGGTCCGGTCGGCAGATCGGGCCCTCTGTTCCCCTCAGAAGGGAATCACCTATGACAACGACCCTCCTTTTTTTCTTAGTTGAGGCACTCGTAATTCTTGGGGCTGTCTGACTCGTTCTAGGCAACCCCTTGGATGGAGCCTCACCTTCACCCACATCCTCTGTAGCTAGTCCCTCACATTCCAGAGCCCCATACCTGTTGCTTAAGGGCAACTGGGCCTGTGAGGGAGGCCGGGGGGAGATTCGCTTGCCACCCCGAGCAGGGACCCTTTTCCATTCACCCCCATCTCTTAGGCCCCCTCTTTCTGCTCAGTGGCAAGAGGGTTGGGGGTTCTCTGCTTTCTGTGAAGCCGCCTCCTGCTGCCTCTGTCTCAGGGAGGGCAGGGTGCTGCCCCACAAGTCGATCTCCCTCTCACACTCCCGGATGCTCCTCAGCCTCTCCACTTCCTCCTTCAGCTCTGCCACCAGGCTGAGCAGGTCATTCACCTGCTTGCACCGAACACAGCCGTTGTCTCTGCTGTCCTCCGGTACGAGCGCCAGGCTCAGGCACTCCCTGCAGCCAGAGACGTGGACACCCGCATTCTTGCGTGTGGCCTCCGTCTGGGTCTCCACACTCCTTCGAGCAACAGCTTTACCACGGGTGGTAACCATGGCTAGAATATCTCCTGGAAGAGCAATGCCCAGTACTTGAGTTGCCAGAAGGGGCGGCTGTACCCTGCCAGTCGCCTTCCCCGCTCGCCCTGCCCGCACGAACTGCTGCGCAAACTGCTGCGCAAACTGCTGCGCTGCTCCCGGGCTGCTGCGCCGCCTCTGTTTGCCGGCTCTGTTCTCCCGTGCTCCTGGTCGCTCATGCTCCCTGGGAGCTGCTCTTATCCGTGAGGGGGTTTGGCCACTGTCACACTCGACTCCGCCCCCGCTGAGTCAGAGCTGCTGCTCGTTGGCACCTCCTGCTTTCCCGCTAAGGGGGGGGGCTGGGGTCTCCTCTCTCTCTCTCTCTCTGCGCTTTTTGCCGCCTCGCCGCTGTGGTTTTGCCACCGGAGAAAGGGTCCCTCGGCGCGAGCCTCTGCTCCAGAACCCTTCACCTTCAGTTCCTTCACCGAAGGTATTTCAGGGGACACATGGTTGAAGTTTCAGACTTTAAGCCTCCCAGAATCATGGAGGGTAACACTGTAACAGTTGCAACTTTCCAGTCCAGGCTTACCTCATCTCATTTTAACACATCCAGATATCCAAACAGAAAGACTAAACTGAAATCCAATTCAAATTATTCTGTTCTGTTCTATTCTATTCTATTCTATTCTATTCTATTCTATTCTATTCTATTCTATTCTATTCTATTCTATTCTATTCTATTCTATTCTATTCTATTCTATTCTATTCTATTCTGTTCCATTCTATTCCATTGTACTCATGTGCTACTTTTTTCAGAAAACTCAGAGAATGGTGGTGTCTGAAGAGTTTTCAAATTCTGGATGGACAGCATCTTCTCCTAGTGGTGTCTATAGAGACTAGGATCACTAGCGTCCCAGCTTGAGTGCCTCAGCTGTGTACAAAAATTAAGTGAAATTTATCCAGGCCTTCGTATAAGGTTAATATACAAATGTCCCTTCTAAATTAAGTCCTGTAAAATGTGTTGATGTAATTCTTTAATTACTGGGCCAGTACTTGTCCATTTTATTTAAGCTAAGCATCAATGCAGTGTAAAGTTCTTGGCTGCTCTGTAGTTTAGTGTGAGATGTATTTAAATCTTCCACAGTGGATATCTGCTAACGAAGATCAGTTAAAGTCATGAAACTAAAGATCTTGCAAGAGTAAAGAAAAACCATGAATGAACAAGTAACAGTGATGCAGAGCGCGTAAGACAGATCCATATATTTCAGCATAAAAGAATCCAGCAAACAGACACACTGCCAGATAAAGCCACAAGGGGCACATAAATTATCAGAGGGATGGAACACATCTCCTGTAAGGAAATGCTGTGAGAGGTGGGATTCTTCAGCCTGGAGAAGAGAAAGCTCTGGAAAGACCTAATTGCAGCCTTCCAGTACCTTAGGGGGGTCTATAAGCAAGCTGGGGAGGGACTTGTTACAAGGGCTTGTAACGATAGGAAAAGGGGTAATGGCTTTAACCTAAAAGAGGTAGATGTAGATTAGATTTAAGAAATTAATTATTTACTATGAAGGTTGTGAGGCAGTGGAACAAGTTACCCACAGAAGTTGTGGCTGTCTGCTCCCTGGAAATGTTCAAGGCCAGGTTGGACGGGGCTTTGCACAACCTGGTCTAGTGGAAGGCGTCCCTCCCAATGGCAGATGAGTTGGATCTAGATGATCTATAAGGTCCCTTTCAACACAAATGATACAACGGGCATGGGCCTTAAAATCATAGTAAATTTACTGCAATATATTGCTGCAGAACTCTGCCAGTAGTAAGATTTTGACTGCGACAGCAACATGCTTTAACTACTAGACTAATTCAATGGTATAAATAAACAACATTCCCTGTGTGGCAGAGTTTTGAAATAAAAAAATAAGATGGTATTAAAAGTTGGCTAATTATATTATATTTTTTCATACAGCTAATACTTTTGACAATTGGCTTAATTGAAATTCTCAGATTTTTAACTGAATAAGTGCTGGAAAAAGAACGTGTGCCTGTCCTGGGTTTGGTCAGGACAGGGTTAATTTTCACCAGAATCCAGGAAGGGGCACAGCCGGGTGGGCTGACCTAACCCCAACCTGGCCAAACAGAGCTGGGTATTCCATACCAGTGACGTCATGCTGGGTTCCGGTAGGGGGGGACGACAGGGAGGCAGGAACTCACTCGCGCCTCGGGAGCGCGCAGCGTCGGTCCTGCCCAGGAGAGAGGGTCTGTTGTGCTAGTTTGTGTCATATTTTCTCCTTATCGGTATCGTTGTTGTTCCTGTTCCTTTTGTTTGCTGTTCTGTTAAACTGCCCTTATCCCGACCCACCAGTTTCTGCCTCTTTCTTTTCATTCTCCTCCGCACCCCGGTGGGGGGAGGGGCGGCCGCGTGGCACTTTTGTTGCCGGCGGCAGCCGAAACCAGAACATTAATTTGGCAACCAACGTGGGGCAAGGATAATGGCAGGAAAACTGCTTTCATAGATTTTGTTAAATTTTGCTATACGCATTTACTGTGTTAGTTAAAGTCGCCGGTAAATATGTTTCTGACTTTGATCAAAAGTCTCTGCTACGTAAATCTTTACTTGCTGTATGTGTTTGCCACTGTGCTGTTTGTTACCTTGGAAAAAAAGATCAGGATGACGATTTTGCTGTACTGTATGATATTGACTTATGACATAATAACATCACTGTGCATGAAATTAGGCTTGTATTTGCATGCAGCACTGCGGTCATTTTCGTACCTTGGGTCCTATGTCTTAGAATTTGTTAATAATCAAACCCAATCTGTGGGGAAAACCAGAAGGGATACCTTCCCCCACTCTTTCGCCCCCTCTCTCTCCCTCAGGCTAGTCCTAACGGCATTTCGAGTACCCGTGGGATGCTCCAGCCAGCGCGTTTCTATTGTTATGCTTTCTGAATGGGTTGCAGGTTTTGTTTAGACTTAAACAAGTAGTTAAGAAAATCGTGCAGAGACCTGCCCTGGGGACGGATAGCTGTGAGTGGCTGGGTGTGTGGGACAGCATGGGCAAGTACCAAGGGCAGTGGACACCACCAATGTTTTTTAAACTAACCGCTGAACAGGTGCAGGATCCTGACAAACTAGTAAAATATCTGCAAAAAGTGTGCTGCCACCCTGGGAACTCCAGAGAGACATATATCACAGCAACGTGCTGGGGTCTGGCCCACTACTACCAAGCCCTGTTCAACCTGATTCAGTGCCCTAAAGGGGAAGGGGGGGGGAAACGAAGCGGCAGGCACTGCGGGTGGCACTGCCCCCCCAGCCAGTCCTGCAGCCCTTCCAGCCCAGCAGGCAGTCACAGCCCCCCCGACCGGCACCACGGCTGCTGCAGCCGCTGCCACTGGCGTTGTCCCAGCTTCCCCAGCAGGCACAGCAGCTGCTGCAGCCCCAGCTTCAGCTGCAGGCAACGCGGCTGAGCCCAATGACCAACCTGTGCCAGTAGCAGTCGCCCCTGTAAAACTAAAGAAAGACGCAAAGAAAGCAGATCGCTCCGGGAGGGATGCCGATGAGCCAGGGTCATCGCGGGACATAGAGACAGAGATAATCATCCAGTCCCTGTCCCTGGGCGAGCTGCGAGACATGCGGAAAGATTTCAGCCGCCACCCAGGCGAGCACATTGTCACCTGGCTGCTGCGGTGCTGGGATAACGGGGCCGGTATATTGGAGTTAGAGGGCAAGGAAGCCAAGCAGCTGGGATCCCTGGCCAGGGATGGGGGCATTGACAAGGCCATTGGAAAGAAGGAACAAGTTCTCAGCCTCTGGAGGAGACTTCTGTCAGGCGTGAGGGAGAGGCACCACCTCAGTGAAAATTTTGTATGTTACCCTGGCAAGTGGACCAATATGGAAAGGGGTATTCAGTACCTGAGGGAATTAGCTGTGTGGGAGCTGGTTTACTGTGACACAGACGATGAGCAGTTACCCACAGACCCAGATGAAGTCCAGTGCACAGCACCTATGTGGAGGAAGATTGTGCGGAGCGCACCCTCCTCATATGCCAACTCACTGGCAATAGTAGACTGGAAAGGTAAGGAGGCACGAGCAGTGGATGAGGTGGCTGTCAGACTCCGGCAATATGAGGAAAGTTTCTCTTCCTCCCTTGTCTCAGCTGTGGAGAAACTGGTCGAGCGACTAGAAAAGAATATGTCCTACTCCCCACCTGTACAGGCCAGTGTCTCAGCTATTAGGGGGAAGAGTTTATTTGCTCAGGAGAGGGAATACAGAGACTATACACCTCAGGGCACCATGTCGTTCAACCTTTGTGACCATGGAGAGGACATGAGGAAGTGGGATGCAAAACCCACCTCAAGTCTAGAGGCACGAGTCCGTGAGTTGCGAGTTAAAACAATCACAAAAGGGCATTCTGTTAGGAAAAATGCCGCTCCAGTTTCCAGCAGCCAGCTCTTCAGACCAGGTAGACAGTTTGATCTTGATTCTGATCCTCTGGAGGGGACCTCCAAGTCATTTTTACAGCAGGTGAGCTGCAAATTCTCTGACGAGGATTAGAGGGGCCCTGCCTCCAGCCAGGTGGAGGAAAGCGACAACCGTGTTTATTGGACGGTGTGGATTTGGTGGCTTGCCCTGGGGCCGGATACCTGTGAGTCAGATCCACAAGAGTATAAAGCTCTAGTGCACACTGGTGCACAGTGTACTTTAATGCCATCAGAGTTCAAAGGGTCAGAGTCCATTTGCATTTCGGGAGTGACAGGGGGGTCCCAAGAGCTGAGTGTATTGGGGGCTGAAGTGAGCCTCACTGGGCAGGAGTGGCAGAAGCACCCCATTGTAACTGGCCCCGAGGCTCCGTGCATCCTTGGTATAGACTATCTCAGGAGAGGGCATTTCAACGACCCAAGGGGATATCGGTGGGCTTTTGGCATATCTGCTTTGGAGACGGAAGAAATTAAACAGCTGTCCATTTTGCCTGGTCTTTCGGAGGATCCTTCCGTTGTGGGGTTGCTGAAGGTTGAAGAACAATAGGTGCAAATTGCAACCACAATGGTGCACCGGCGACAGTATCGTACCAACCGAGACCCCTTCTCCTCATTCATCAGCTAATCCGCCAGCTGGAGAATTAAGGAGTGATCAACAAAACTCTCTCACACTTTCATAGTCCCATATGGCCACTGAGAAAATCTACAGGAGAGTGGAGACTGACAATAGACTACCGTGGCCTGAATGAAGTCGCACCACCGCTGAGTGCTGCCGTGCCAGACATGCTAGAACTTCAATGTCAGCTGGAGTCAAAGGAAGCTAAGTGTTACACTACAGCTGACATTGCTAATGCATTCTTCTCCATCCCTTTGGCAGCAGAGTGCAGGTCACAATTTGCTTTCACCTGGAGAGGCATTCAGTACAGCTGGAATCAACTGCCCCAGGGGTGGAAACACAGTCCCACCATTTGCCATGGACTAATCCAGACTGCACTGGAAAAGGGTGAAGCTCCAGAACATCTGCAGTACATCGCCGACATCATTGTATGGTGTGACACAGTGGAGGAAGTTTTTGAGAAAGGGGAGAAAATAGTTCAGATCCTTCTGAAAGCCGGTTTCGCCATTAAGCGAAGTAAAGTCAAGGGACCTACGCAAGAGATCTAATTTCTAGGAATAAAATGGCAGGATGGGCGCCGTCAAATCCCAATGGATGTCATCAACAAAATAGCAGCTATGTCTACACCAACCAGCAAAAAGGAAGCACAGGCCTTCCTGGGTGTTGTGCGTTTTTGGAGGATGCACATCCCAAATTACAGCCAGATTGTAAGTCCTCTGTACCACATGACCCGGAAGAAGAATGATTTTGAATGGGGCCCTGAGCAAGGACAGGCATTTGAACAAATTAAACGGGAGATAGTTCATGCCGAAGCCCTTGGTCCAGTCCGGTCAGGACAAGATGTTAAAAACGTGCTCTACACCGCAGCCGGGGAGAATGGCCCAACCTGGAGTCTCTGGCAGAAAGCACCAGGGGAGACTCGAGGTCGACCCCTGCGGTTTTGGAGCCTTGGATACAAAGGATGCAAAACCTGCTATACTCCCACTGAAAAAGAGATTCTGGCAGCATATGAAGGCATTCGAGCTACTTCAGAAGTGATCGTCACTGAAGCAGAGCTCCTTCTAGCACCACGATTGCCGGTCCTGGGCTGGATGTTCAAAGAAAGAGTCCCCTCTACGCATCATGCCACCGAGGCTACGTGGAGTAAGTGGGTCGCACTGATCTCCCAGTGCGCCCGAATGGGAAACCCCAGTCGCCCAGGAATTCTGGAGGTAATCATGGACTGGCCACAAGGCAAAGATTTTGGAGCATCGCCAGAGGAGGAGGTGACATGTGCTGACGAGGCCCCACTGTATAAGCAGCTGCCAGAAGAGAAGAAACAGTATGTCCTGTTCACGGATGGGTCCTGTTACATTGTGGGGAAGCAGTGGAGGTGGAAGGCTGCTGTATGGAGCCCTACACGACAAGTCGCAGAAACTGCCGAGGGAGAAGGTGAGTTAAGCCAGTTTGAGGAGGTGAAAGCCATCCAGATGGCTTTAGACATTGCCAGTCGAGAGAAGTGGCCAGTGCTCTATCTTTACACCGACTCTTGGATGGTGGCCAATGCCTTGTGGGGGTGGCTGCAGCAATGGAAGAAGAACAACTGGCAGCGCAGAGGCAAACCTATCTGGGCTGCCCCATTGAGGCAACATATTGCTGCCTGTCTGGAGCAGTTGGTTGTGAAAGTCTGTCACGTGGACACCCATGTCCCTAGGAGTCGGGCCACTGAAGAACATCAAAACAACCACCAGGTAGATCAGGCTGCCAAGATTGAAGTGGCTCAGGTGGATCTGGATTGGCAACATAAGGGTGAACTCTTTGTAGCTCGGTGGGCCCATGACACCTCGGGCCACCAAGGAAGAGGTGCAACATACAGATGGGCTCTTGACCGAGGGGTGAACTTGACCATGGATATCATCGCACAGGTTATCCATGAATGTGAAACATGTGCTGCAATCAAGCAAACCAAGTGGGTAGAGCCTCAGTGGTATGGAGGACGATGGCTAAAATATAAATATGGGGAGGCTTGGCAGATTGACTACATCACACTGCCACAAACCCACCAAGGCAAGCGCTATGTGCTCACAATGATGGAGGCCACCACCGGATGGCTGGAAACCTACCCTGTGCCCCATGCCACTGCCCGGAATACCATCCTGGGCCTGGAAAAACAAGTCCTTTGGCGACATGGCACTCCCAAAAGAATTGAGTCGGACAACGGGACTCAGTTTCTAAAGATCCTCATAAACACCTGGGCCAAAGAACATGGTATTGAGTGGGTGTATCACATCCCCTACCATGCACCAGCCTCTGGAAAGATCGAAAGGTACAATGGGCTGCTAAATACCACTTTGAGGGCAATGGGGAGTGGAACTTTCAAAAACTGGGATACCCATTTAGCAAAGGCCACCCGGTTGGTGAACACCAGAGGGTCCACCAACCGGGTTGGTCCTGCCCAGTCAAAACTTCAGCGCCCCATAAAAGGAGATAAAGTCCCCACAGTGCACATGCGAAACATGTTAGGGAAGACAGTTTGGGTTAATCCTGCCTCGATCAAAGGCAAGCCCGTCCGTGGGATTTCTTTTGCTCAAGGACCTGGGTGTACCTAGTGGGTAATGAGGAAGGATGGGGAATTCTGATGTGTACCTCATGGGGATATGATTTTGGGTGAGAATAGTCCATAAATATATTGTATAAAGTTAATTGTTTAATAACGCTGTTGCTGTCTGTTATCACTGTTATAATTGTTATGTGTTGTACAAGTAGTAGCATAGTAAGAATCGTTCAGATTAAAGAAGGATGGACTTTTTCGATGAAGACCTAGCAGAGGACAGTGATGATGGGACTGGACCAGGTTTTCAACAACTGGCACCCAGCAACTTCATCGAGATCAACATCTGCTGCTGACTGTGGGCAAGGGCCGCACCAGTTACATGAGCCGTGAGCTCCGGATGCAGCAAGTGACCGCCCATCACCACACATCACCTCTCCTGCCACGGAAGACAATTACGACAGATGGAGCCCGAAGTCATCGATTGAATGAACTCAATGGACACTTTAGAGTGAGGATCCATAGACTAAGGGAATGATATCTGGAGACAGGAGAAGTGGTGGTGATCAACTGGACAATGGGGGACCTGGGCATGACGTAGATGGTATGGAATAAGGGGTGGATAATGTCCTGGGTTCAGCCAGTACAGGGTTAATTTTCACCAGAATCCAGGAAGGGGCACAGCCGGGTGGGCTGACCCAACCCCAACCTGGCCAAACAGAGCCTGGTATTCCATACCATGTGCCGTCATGCTGGGTTGCGGTGGGGGAGCGGCGCGGCAGGAAATCACTCGCGCCTCGGGAGCGCGCGGCGCCAGTCCTGTCCGGGAGAGAGTGTCTGTTGTGCTAGTTTGTGTCGTATTTTCTCCTTATCGGTATCGTTGTTGTTCCTGTTCCCTTTGTTTGCTGTTCTGTTAAACTGCCCTTATCCCCACCCACCAGTTTCTGCCTCTTTCTTTTCATTCTCCTCCGCACCCCGGTGGGGGGAGCGGCAGCCGAAACCAAAACAGTGCCTTAAATGTTATGTAGAAATCTAAAACGTATGGGAGAAACGTCACATTTTCTTCATGGGATTGACTTGTTACTGACTACTTCGTAGCAGTTAAAAAGAAGTTTTGTCATATGTAGTTTCTTTCATATAGAAAAAAATGTGAAAAACTGTAGTATAAAACCTTTTCACCCTTAAAAGTGTCAAACTAATTTGCATTGTATGAATATTCATCATGAACTGTAATGCTACCCAATTCTAAGTAGCGTGATATATTGACTAAACTAGCACCACTATTTTAAAGAGAAAAAAATAAAGTGAATGAACTAGCAGCTCAGGAAAACCTGACTAAGAGAGAAGCTGTAAGTGATAATTTCTCTGCACGTTCATGAGTCACAGTCTTAAGCCCAGTCCTGCTTTGAATTTTAGTCACTGATGATAAAATTGTCCCTAGTTACTTTCCCTTGTTCATAGAATCATTTTGTTCCTAACCCCCTGCCGTGGGCAGGGACACCTCCACTAGGCCGGGTTGCTCAAAGCCCCATCCAACCTGGCCAATTATTGTTATTTATACTTTATCAACAGTTGTCTATCCAAACTGTAGGTAGTTCTTCTTTGGGACAGGTCAGTTTCTTCACCCTAAAGGGTGCCCAAATGAAGTGATGGCAGTAACAATCTACAGTTTGTTCTCTTGCCTACAGATCTATGCTTGGAATAAGTCCCCATTGTCTTCCTCCTCCGGCTGATGTCTCTTCCACTCTTCAGCTCTTCACAGCTGCTCAAAGCGACATTTGCCATGTTTAAGCTTTTTACGGAGGAGCTCAATAGCAGACAAGATCCCACCTGCATGTTCACCACAAGCAGATTTGTAAGCAAATGTTATTTTGTTTTCCTCCTTGCATTGCTTGGATCTTTTTAACCTCACTGCTGAAGGCAGCAGAAATAGAAATGCTTTTTGGTCCATTCAGTTATATCCCGTTTTTTCTTTTTTTTTCTTGAAAACCATATATCAGAAGATATGATATAACCATGGGTGTGTTTTTTCTGTAGTCCCCATTAACAAAGCTGGAAATAACAGCCAAGTGACAGGTTTCACATAACATAGTTGTAAAATCTACAAAGACACGGGGCAAAAAATTGTTTGCCCAGAGGAAAAAATTAAAAATAAATCCACCATGAGCAGAAGTTGAATGCAGCTTGATACGCTTAACATTTTCGTATTTGTTCAACAAAACATCTTATAATCCATTCATAGTGCTTCACCAGTACAGTTTTCTCTAGGTTTTTATGTACGTGTGTGTATACACAGATATGTATATACATGTATATGTTTGTGTGTATATATACATATATATGTGTATATATATATAATGTTAGATTATGCTTAATTGATTAGGGATAGAATCATAAATCTAGAAGAATACAGTACAGCAGTGTTTCCTAGAATTAACTACATCATAAAAAGCTGGTTTTGATACAATTGGATATTGGTCTAGAAGTTGTTTCCTTTTTTTTTAGTGATCTGAAAATGTAAGATCCGATGATCTCCATAAATGCTCCAATCTGTGTCTCTCGTTTAATTAGCAACAGTTCCTCTGCAAAAAATTGCTGCATTTTGATGACCTAGGGGAAGTTGTTCTTAAACACTGACACTATTCACTGAACTGTACACAACACAAAACAAGTAATACAGGAACAGTCATACTGGGTCAGAAAAACTTCCTGTTCAGTCCAGAATACTGTCTATAAAAAGAGCAGTACTGGTGGTTTCAGAGGGGAAAGGTATGCAATACGCAGTTCTAAAAAGTTTAGTAGGTTGATCTTGGCTTCCACTCAGAAGCAAGAGGGTTTATATTGGGACTGGTTGGACAATCAGATTTCTAGCAAGGACAGCAGAGAAAAAATGTGTAAATCAGAGATAAAATGTACTTCTTGGTAATGAATGAATTTCAGCAGATCCCCATGAGGTATGGAAATGCATTATCTCCATTTTACAGATGGAAGCTGTGGAACAAAGAGAAGTGACTTAGTCAAGGTCACACAAGATCCTTACAGCAATGGTAAATTCAGCCTTTGGTGTCAGATTCCGCTAAAGAAGGGCTACCATTTGATTGAATTTCCCAGGCATGTTTGCAAGGAGGGGAAAAGAGACAAGCAAGCAAACAAATACATAAACAAAAAATGAAGACTTTGTTCAGACAGAGTAATTTTTTGGAACTGACTATTGCGTACCTGGACCGCTGGCCAAAGTATCACCATGGACACCCTAATCAATTTTATGAAGCCTACACAATAGACGTGCTCCTTCAAGGCAGATATCTTCAGTACACAAGCACTACAATTTTGCGGGCTCAGGTGCTATAAGTCCAAAGGTTTTCCAGATGTGCCAAGCTTTCTGACAATCCATTTATCAGCTCTGCAGCACATGTATAGGGAAGGTGTTGTATCCTGGAAGGCCTTGACTCTTTGTACACTCATTGTGCTGTCAGCTTTTGCATGTGCCTTATGGCCAACTTGTCTTAATTGCGTATCGGAGTACAATCGTATGGCATGCATTGAGTAGGTTGGACCCCTTGAACTTCTTACATAGTCTCTCCTGATCCGTAAATCTCAGATGAAAATATGGAACTCCTTCCAATATCACATGGATATTTCCCTTTTTCATCCAAAATATTCCATAAAAAAGCAATGGAAGAAAAAAACAGTACTGAAAACTAAATGATGACCACTTTACGGAGACATTCCTTCTTTCTTTCTTTCAAGCATATCATTACAAGGAAGCCTCCAAACACAGATTGTGCAATCCCTGCTTACAGGCACATCCTCTGCATGTGAATCTACATAACACATACTGTAAGAGCCCAGGAATTTCTATGGAGTTTATAAAACTTTCTCATGATTTACCCTCTGGTCTCCCCCAATCTAGACTTTAAATATTATTTTACGTTCACCATCTCAGAACTTCTTATAATAGTCTTTTGTTGTTCATAAATCTCACAGAGTCATTGTGTTTCTGATCCCTCATTTCCGAGTTTGGTCTCATTGATTAACCTTGTGGAAACGATGCCTGTATGACCGATATGGCAGTAGAAGCTATGAAGCACAGTTACTGCTCTGTGAACAATTTGTTAGATGTGGACTAAAATATACGGTGATATGAGTACAACCACAGAGGCTACTTGATTAGAGCAAAAAGCTAATTCATATTTTGAAAGGGAATAAATAAATAGACCAACACAACCATCTGTGCTGTGCACATCAGTGAGAGCTGAGGATGTACTTCTTCAAAGCTCTTCAGGATCATTAAGCTGCCAGACCTGTAACGTTCAGTCTGATCTGAATCAAGGAAGTCCCAGATAAATTCATAATAACTGCTAAAGAGATGGGCATTGTGTCAGCGTGAAATAGTTCTGAGGCTGGAGGTACACACTGTTGATTTAGTTTCCAGATCTATTGCCAATGAGGAGAAATCTGCCCACAGGACCAGCATACACTGTGAGTAAGATCTCCCTGGGGTGTAAGTTTTTGCTTTGTACTTTCATGTGCAAGACACCTACTTCACTTAGTTTACTGTAAAATGTTGCATGTACAGAAATCCTGCAAGGTAGCAGTTATTGGTTTAAAGTGGTGATTTCCATGCTAAGGGATTGTAAGGTCTGTAAGTCCCCACTAGAGACTGA
The DNA here is from genome assembly GCF_030867145.1 of Opisthocomus hoazin. Classification (NCBI taxonomy): domain Eukaryota; kingdom Metazoa; phylum Chordata; class Aves; order Opisthocomiformes; family Opisthocomidae; genus Opisthocomus; species Opisthocomus hoazin. The sequence goes on along the minus strand of NC_134454.1, from coordinate 82,950,671 downwards.
TTAGCCACTCTCTCAGAGATAAACAGCACAGAGTAAGCGTGAGAACAGCAGCTCGTTGACTCCAATGTGAAATCACTCACTGATACAGGGTGTAGTCTCTGCTTGCTGTGGGAAACTGTAGAAACTAATTCAAATTATAGAATGTATTTTTCACTGTTCTGTAACATTAGTTTAGTACTGACTTAAAAAAATAACCAAACAAACAAGTCTACTGAATACAGAATCACTACCTGAAACTTCTGGCTATGCTTGGAAGATATTCAGCTCAGGACTCATCTTAGCATTGCTCAATAACTGTGGTTAGGAATCTCTTGGTACAGCAGTTCCTGTTTTACAGCTTTCTGCTTCAATTTCCTTACTCATACACAATATGCTTACTTTTCAAGGTCAAAACTATTTTTTTGTCAAGGGTTGTGGGTCATCGGCCTTGCTGGACCTGTCAATGCAAGACGAAAGATATGCTTGGACACACATGCCAAGAGCCAAAGAGTTAACAAAGGGAGCAATTGACTTGCGCTTATCTTATCAGACAGAAGTAAAAGGTGATGGCCCACCACTATAAATCAAGTGATCACTGCGGTGCGAAGGAGGCCCGTGCAGCCAGAGGTTGCTTCAGATAAAAAATAGATGGTCCCCCTGAGCACGTACCAAGATCCCTGCGCCGAAGGCGTGTTGAACTGCTGAGTCCCCCTTCTGACAACATAACATAACATGCCAAGAACCAATTGACATATATGAATTGACTTAATCCCACCTCAATAAAAGGTTTTCAAAAGTATAAAAACTGGCACTTTAAAACCCTCTTTGAAGGAGGAGCCAAGTGAAAACCTTACCTGAAGGACTTCAATGGGCCTGAACCTCCCTTTCCCCTCAAGAAGGGATGCGATTTTGGCAAAACTTGCACCTCTGACTTTGTCAGTCTTTTTCCCTGGAACACATTGTTTGCTAAAGCACTAAACTATTGCCTTGAGCTCAATTTTTGTAGACTGCACAGTCCCAAATCCATGACACCTGTCGCTTGAATAAGTTACCTGTTGTTCCAACTTTGTGAACTGTTTCAGTGAAAGTCCTTGGAAGATCTCTGACAGGCAAACATTGAATCTGATAAGTGGCTACGTATTTCATCCCTTAGACATAAACCATTGACCAAGTCTGGGACTAGGAGTGGATCCAGCCACTTCTAGACTCCTCTCTCAGAGAGTTTAGAACACAAGGGGGTCCTCTCTGAACCTTGTGACTCAACAGCAGGACATTCCTCTTGCTGCTTGTCACACTCCTTCACCCCTTTTAACACAAGAAGGGTATAGGTTTTCCTATGCAAGATCCTTTTAAAAATCAACATTTTTTAACCAGACTTATAAAGTAGACTCAGTTTCTGTTACACAAAGAATTTTGTACAGAAAATAAAGTGAAATGAATCTGGGTTAGAAAGGAAAGGATTTAGAATATCTGATTAACACAAACATTTATTTTACTGCTTTTACTGTAGCTGTAGTAAGGACAATATATCTTCAGGGGCATTTTTGAGATTTTACCTTTTTTTTAATTTTGTCAGTTATCTTGAATATGGAAAACTCATGAATCCTTCAAAATATCTGTGAGAAGAAAAATGTGATTATTAGTATTGCATTGGATGCACCATGTAAAAGAATCTTTTAGTAACAAGTAGGTAGATGATACAAGCTAGACAAGATTTCCTAATTATTGTTGTTATGATTACAAGATTCTGATCATTTTAGATTGCAGATGTGATGTACATTTTGTAAATTCTTTGTCAGTTTTTAGGCACTATTCACTTGACCCAGTGAGGTGAATCACCGCTCAGTGGTAGCCTAAGCTGCATACTTATGACCTGAGTGTACTAAAGATGCAAGGACGTTCTGCTGTGAGGAATGTATTAATGCTTTGCCATTTAACTCAAAACTACAATTCATTTCCTCTTACAGTTTGAATGAATATTTCTTAATTGCATCACCTTTTTTTAAACATTCCCCAGCAGTGGCAATAGAAAGTTCTGTTAGTCATTCAGACTTTCTGTAGCATTGCCCTGAACCATCTGAAGATCATTAATGTGCTAATCACAAAAGCAAGGAGAGAACTTTGCAGAACTTTATGAGAAATTAATGCAAAGTTAGAAAAGAGGCTCTCATTTTTAAGTAGGAGCAAAAAATAACTAATAGGCATAACCTCCTATCATACAGAGAGAATACCATGACTGACAAGACTGGCCACTAGCCAGTAGTACAAAAGTATCACTCTTGGCAGGTGGATTCACTCACGCTGCATATGTGACACATCTTACTGATGGATTGTAGAAAACTACTGATACGATGTCAGAGGTGACTTGTTTCATCTCCACTAAGGTCAAGGTTGGTTCAAGCTCCATATGGCTCAGGACCTGGACCAAAGCCCAGCAAAGTTAATATGACCATTTTCTTTGTCTTTGATAGGTTTTGAATCAGGCAGTGTAGATAGGAATAGTAGCTGGAATTCAATCAAGGAAGAAAACAGGGATAGAAAAATGAAGAAATGTATGAAAATCTGAAGAACTTTCACCAGTTTCAGCTGCGGTTAATCTTGCCGCTTTGTTAAATAAAATTCCTTAGTGGTAAATGTCTCAAGTTTGGATTAGCAGCAAATGGTTAAAATATTCTGAAAACTCAGATTATTATCAACAATCTATTTTTACAGAATTTGTTATTTTTTGTCTTTTCTTTGGATTTCACAAAAGAACGTGACTATAATATTATGAGAAATAAAACCAAAAGGTGAAAACACATGATGACGCATCAAGCCCAGAAATGCCCACTTGTCCCCAGACTTACTCAAGATTGAACTCTTTCTAATTGTTCATTTCAAAGAAGCAGGAAAAAGAAAGCTCACTCACAGTAGGTGAGAGGCTGAAAGTGGACTAGTCCATTACAAGTTCCTGGAGTTCAAGTGTCATTGCTTCAGAGGCAAAGTTACCACACTTCTGTGTGGGTAACAGCATATTTTGTCTATAATGAAAAATGCCATATAAAGAAGTCATCTGTAAGCAGCTGAGTGAGCCAGGGAACCAAATGGATAATTAGTTGGCTTCCTTCTCTCACAAGGTATTCAATTTGTTGATAAGTGGGGAGTATAAAGAGGGAAAAGCTTTGTTCTGAGGTAATAATCTCACAAGACCTGTCAAGTCTCTTTCACCTCCAGGAAAATATAATTACTGTATTCCTCCTCTATCACAGCATCTAATGGTTTGGGTAAGTCGGACAGAGAGGAACAAGTTGGGCAGAAAGGAACCTGATGAAGTTCAACAAGGGCAAGTGTAGGGTCCTGCACCTGGGGAGGAACAATTCCATGCATCAGTACAGGCTTGGGGCAGACCTGCTGGAGAGCAGCTGTGCAGAGAAGGACCTGGTTGTCCTAGTGGATGACAGGTTAACCATGAGCCAGCAGTGTGCCCTGGCTGCCAAGAAAGCCAATGACATCCTGGTGTGCATTAAGACGAGCGTGGCCAGCAGGTGGAGGGAGGTTCTCCTTCCCCTCTACACTGCGCTGGTGAGGCCTCATCTGGAGTAATCTGTCCAGTTCTGGGCTCCCCACTTCAAGAAAGATGAGAAGGTACTGAAGAGAGTCCAGCGGAGGGCTATAAGGATGGTGAGGGGACTAGAGCATCTCTTCTATGAGGAGAGGCCGAGGGAGCTGGCCTTGTTTAGCCTGAAGAAGAGAAGGCTGTGAGGGTACCTAATATATACTTACAAATATCTGAAGGGTGGGTGTCAGGAGGATGGGGCCAAGCTCTTTTCAGTGGTGCCCAGCGACAGGACAAGGGGCAATGGGCACAAACTGAAACACAGTAAGTTCCGTCTGAACATGAGGAAGAATTTCTTCTCTCTGAGGGTGACGGAGCATTGGAACAGGCTGCCCAGGGAGGTTGTGGAGTCTGCTTCTCTGGAGATATTCAAGACCCGCTTGGACAAGGTCCTGTGCAGCCTGCTGTATGTGACCCTGCTTCGGCAGGAGGGTTGGACTAGATGAGATCCCTTCCAACCCCTACTATTCTGTCATTCTTTGATTCCCCGGAGATATTCAAGACCAGCCTGGACAAGGTCCTGTGCAGCCTGCTGTAGGTGACTCTGCTTCAGGAGGGGGATTGGACTAGATGACCCATGGAGGTCCCTTCCAACCCTGACCATTCTGTGATTCTGTCATTCTGTCAGAAACTTAACATCCAATGAAATTGTTAAAGTAGCACTAAGTATTTTTATGCTAGTAAAGTGCTAGTCAAGTGGGAAAAGTAAAATGTGGTGCACTGAATGATCAAGGAAACTTTTCTGAAGAAGATTATGCACTCCTGACAGCCCCAGTGTGATAAGTATATCAAGATTTAGTGACCATTTATTAGTTTCTCAGATCAGGAGAACCTTGTGGCTGCCAAACCTGAATCATTACCCTCATTTTTCATGGTATAATCATTAAGAAAATGGTGGCTACCTGGATATTTTCCTGGACATGAGGTGTTCTAACTAAGTACAGCTAGATCACCATTATTGCATCATTGACTGATTATCATTCTTATTAATGTCTTTTCGTTATTTTCATTCCCTCTACTGAAACAATACATATCTTACTGAGTAATTATGTCTGAGTATTAGTGCCTGCTTTGGAATTACACCCATGAAAAGCATATACCTTTTTCTCACTGCTACTCTAGCTTTACCCTGTTCCTTGTACCCTTTCTCTCAAAAACAAATAAATAAACACCTGATGATATTTAACCAAGCTCAGGGTCAAAAACTGTGAATATTTCTTTTATTCTCTGCTACATGCAAATCCCTTGCCATTAGTATTGTCCTTGATGATTGCATTCTTCCCTCATATAATCTGTTCAAGAGACTTGGTTTTTGGGTTGTATTTGGATATTTTAAAGATTGGCTTCTTTCAGCTTGAACGACAGGAGTGATGATGTGAAAGTTTTCCACGTACTTTGAAGTTGACTAAACAGGAAACTCATATGATCAAGCTCTCTGCTTATGGATTTGCCACCATTTTGAAGGACTGAATTCAGCTTTTCCGACAGCAACATTCCCATTTGCTACATCTAAATGAATACATGTATAAGGGACAAAGGACTTGATTTTTGTTTGAATCTGAAATTGAACCATTCCTTCAAATATTAATCTTAAAGAGCATTAAAAACTTATATTAATCATTACCACATCTGCAGTTTAATGAAGCAACCATCTTAACAGCATAGTGTTCACCCCCTGCAACAGCTGTTCTCCATTGGTGTCTTTGGCCAGCATCTCCACTGATTATGTCTGCACACATCTGTTGACAATCTGACCAACTAATTGGTAATAAATCACCAGAGTAGATTAAATTAGCAAAATCTTTTGCTAGGAAGTGTAAAATGCATAAATACTGTTCTCATTATAGAATACTTTGGTGAAAAACATCTAAGCTGACAGAGTGACTCAGGATACTGTGAAGTTCTCCACCGTCATTCTGCCCTACTCATGACAATTTCCTTTTGATCCAAAATCATACCTTTTCTACCTATTATATTGAAAATATGATATTTTGCTATTCATTTAAGTAACTCAAACAGAATTTGAACACCAGTTCAGGTATTTGGGCTTCAGAAATGCTGGTCATAAACGTGACCTTCTTGGCAAAATAACAAAAATCTGTAATGAGTCTTCACTGTTGGATGATAAATTTCATGTACAATTTACATTAAAAAATAACATTCCTTTAGTTTATACTTTAAAAGAAGGAACAACGTTGCAGTAAGCAACTCATGAACACTAGTCAGTGGTTGGGATTTAGTCTCCAGTATTTCCCTGGGGGATTACAGACACAGGAAGGAAATAGCAAGTCTTCTCACTAGGCGTATTCAAAATAACTACAGACTTCTTTCCTCTATTTCAGTCCCCAGATTCTTCTACCTCTAATGACTGCTTTGTTTCAGATTTCAGTCCCTGTTATCGCTTTATTCACACTCCGAAAGTGCTGTGCCTGCCTTCATTCAACATCTTTTTTCCTTTAACAAGGAAGATGGAGTCACCTAAAGATGTCATCCTACCTATCACTGTATGCGTGTTTTAATGTTTTACTTAAAAAGAGGAGACTGATAAAATAGTACAAGTGGCATGATAGAATCAAGCGAAAATCTTTGCTGAAATGAATGCTACCTGAGGCTATCTCATAACAGGTAATAGTCTTGGCGTGTGTTTTCCTGACAACAAGTCAGTGGGAGATCACTTAGTGATGTAATTAACCGAGCAGATCTACACTTTTTTCTATTTGGCAAAAATTTTTCTATGTGGGAAATAGGGGAGGGGAGGGGAGGGGAGGGGAGGGGAGAGGAGAGGAGAGGAGAGGAGAGGAGAGGAGAGGAGAGGAGAGGAGAGGAGAGGAGAGGAGAGGAGAGGAGAGGAGAGGAGAGGAGAGGAGAGGAGAGGAGAGGAGAGGAGAGAAGAGAAGGTTTCTGTCAGCGAAACTGTAAGTACTCTCTAGAGATTTTTTCTTATTTTAAGTTTATTTTTTTAAAAAAGCTAAAATTCTAAAGTGATAAGTATCTTTAAACCGGGATAGCACCTTCATAAAGATCAAATCATTTACTGGATTTTGCCAGATGTTATTATCTCTTGATAAAACTCAAACCCATTGTTTCTGGCATTAGTATACTTTCTTGAATGTTTCCTAAAGAAGACAATGGAGGTTGTGTCTGGGCTTTAGGGAAGGAAGAATTTCTGATAAATTCATCTTGTTTGCTTCAAGTTATTTGTAGTCAGTGATAATGGCTTCTAGCTGACATTTTGCTGAAAATTATGTGATTTCCCCCTGTATTGGTTTTGCACGGTAAGGTATCAGTAGCAAGGGGGCTACAGAGGTGGCTTCTGTGATAAGCTGTTAGAAGCTTCACATGTATCTGATAGAGCCAATGCCAGCCAGCTCTGAGATGGACATGCTGCTGGCCAAGGCTGAGCCCTTTAGCAACAGAGATAACAGCTTTGAGATAATATATTTAAGAAAAGGGAAAAAAAACCTCAAACTGCACAACGACAGATAGCTGGGAGGCATGAGAGTATGTAAGAGAAACAGCCCTGCAGACAGAAAGATCAGTGAAGAAGGAGGAGGAGGAGGAGGTGCTCCAGGTGACGGAGCAGAGATTCACCTGCCACCTGTGGAGAAGATCATGGTGAGGCAGGCTGTCCCCATGCAGCCTGTGGAGGTCTACAGTGGAGAAAATATCCACCTGCAGCCCATAGAGGACCCCACATCAGAGAAGGTGCATGTGCCTGAAGGAGGCTGTGATCCCATGGGAAGCCAGTGCTGGAGCAGGCTCCTGACAGAACCTGTGGCCCCATGGAGAGAGGATCCCATGCTGGAGCAGGTTTGCTGGCAGGACCCGGTGGGGGACCCGCTGTGGAGCAGTCTGTTCCTGAAAGACTGCACCCCATGGAATGAGGAACTGACTGCAACCCCCATTCCCTGTCCCTCTGCACAAATGGAGGGGAGGAGGTAGAGAAAACTGGGACTAAAGTTGAGCCTGGGAAGCAGGAAGGGTTGAGGGTAAGGTGTTTTAAGATTTTCGCTTATTTGTCATTATCCTATTCCAGTCTGACTGGTGATAAATTAAACTAGTTTCCCCAGGTTGAGTCTGTTTTGCCTATGATGGTAACAGATGAGTGATTTCCCTATCCTCACTTCGATCCATGAACCTTTTGTAGTATTTTCTCTCCCCTGTCCAGCTGAGCAGAGGAAGTGATAGAGTGGCCTTGGTGGGCACTTGATGTTCAGCCAGGGTCAACCCACCACACCCTCTCTGTCCATGGCTCACTTAGAACAGCCTCAAATGATTTAATGGAATTATGTGCTACTAGAAACCCTTTCCACAGTTTGGTGCCTCAGCCTCCAATATCTGGGTAGAGTTCAAAAGCCGGCACTACACAGAAGAACAGCTTAAGGAGCAGGCTCATCCATTGCAGTGGGCTTTGCACTCCATAAGGACATTGCTTTGGCTCCCATAAAAGAAAACATGCATTGCAAATGAATGCCCTAAGAAATATTGAAACCAATACTGAATGCGCTTCTGGAAACTTGATATTTTCATCACATGTCATCTAAGCTAATACACTGCACTGTTTACAGTCCTTCACTAGAATATATTTTGAAACGATTATCTTGCTCTGAGTCATTTGTGTCATAATGCTCTCCATAGGTGCCCATAAAATGAAAATGTAAGCCTCTTTTATTGGTAGTACTGCATCTTAATTGAAAATATTAAAGGCTATTGCTCTCCTACTGTTTTTTTTTTTTTCATTTTTTTTTTTCCCCTTCTCCCTCTCTATTTAATTGGATAATCATATGATTTTTTTAATGGAATAATCATGAAAGAAAATATGAAGCTAATTTAAATTCAAACTGGATTTGGTGATATTTAAGTGATTATCCCAAAGTAGCAGAGGGTGCACAAGGCAATAAACATCTGCTACATTCATGACCATTGGCCTCATTCTTTATGAGCTTGGGAGATATTTATCTTCAGAAGACATACTTCTCTTTGTTTGATATCATATTTTTCCCCCTTGTTTTATAATTATTTCCACCCTTGTACAATTTTAAATTTATCTGCAGGTTTTTTTGTCCTTTCCTCCCCTCTGCCCCCATCTCCTTTCACATGAACAGCAGAGTGAAATTCTGGAAAATGAGAAACACTTTCCAAGATATCTTTCAGCCAGTAGGCATGGGTAGTTTAGCTGTTGTTCACCTTATGAACTGTGTGAACTGATGCCAGTTTCTGGGCTGAAGAGAATTCTACATTGTAGATAATTCATTGTCCAGCTGCCATTCAGTTGTGTTTGTTGTATGTAATTGCTGAGTTAGACTGTAACCCTTTCCGGTTCTCTGATTCCTCACATGCAATAAAGACTAAGAATGAAGTTGGAGAACTAGTTGTAATTGAAACTTACAGGCAGGTTTCTGGTTTTGTCTTTTTAGTGAGGGAAATAGAAAAGCAAAAGAAAGCAGACTGCAAATTGAGATGTTTGCAGAAGAATTTAGCAACAGGGACAAGAAGACAACAGTGGATGTAAATGACCTTCTGCATCTGAGGCACAGCAGTGCTTGCAGGAACAGGCAGTATCTATTATCTGAGCAACCTGAGTCGTACATTTTGTTTTGGACATACAAATACTTCTTCAGATCTTAAACAGAATAAAATCATTTCAAAGGCAATGTCTTTAGAAACTTCAAAGTTTTTTTAGGTGCTTCTCTGAGTATTCTGCATTTGAATGAAGTTCATATTGCTTTTAATCTATTTCCTATAGTGGTATTGAGATGCCTTTGTGACCGCAAGCTGCCGGTCAGCATATGGTGACACAGAACATGTTTTAGGGTACTTCATCCCTAGGATTGCAATACTTTCCAAGAATCACCTATTGAGAGTAAATATCTACAGTTTTATAATCGTAAATGTAAAGGGTCTGGGTAAACAACAGATTTAGTCTCCCAGTTTCTACATGTAAAGACTACAGAGAATGTGGTGGCTCCTTTCTGTCAAACTCCCTGTCAGTCTGACATGATTCAGTTACTCTTGCATATAATCTCAGTCAAGAAACAATAATATTTCCATACTTTTTCTCTTTTTATATTTTGTACGATATTTATAGTTATGGTGCACACTGTATTAAATATACGCAATCCGATTTCTTATTTTTTCATCCTTGGGAAGGCATTGCAACCACCTATACTACATCGTAAACTTGTCATGCAAAGAAAGAGCCTCAAAGTACCCAGAAAGAAGTCAGTTTTCTGTTTTCCATAGGCAGGAAAATGAATGCAGACAGCTCTGTTACGACCTATGGTAAATTTAACTGAGTAAATAAGGATCCTGTAGAAAATATTATGAACTTCCAGGCACTTGGAACATACTCAGGGACCATTTCTGGGTCAAAATCCAGGATTTCAAGTTGGCATCATTCATGAGTTTCCTAACTTGTTGGTTATTAGAGATGAGCTGGATACCACGAATACAATAGTTGAAATCTTGGACCACTGTAGAGAGCTTTTTGAATTAAGAGATCTGCATGAACTGAGAATTTCTGTAGCAATATGAACTGTGTGAGATTCTGGTTTCTGGTTTCAAATAATGCAAAAATTTTTTTTTTTTAAATTTTTGTGGTTAACGTATGTTTCCTTTTTTTCTTTAGAAATGGGCAGAAGTATAGGGAACAAAGCAATAATTCTCTACATTTTCAAACGATGAATATCAAATAAATGAAATTATTCATTTATTTAGGATTGACTAAACTGAAAAATATTCTTAAGGTGACATTACAATATTCTCTGTGACAATTATACTGCTTCTATAGTGAAGTTATATTAGATCTGAAAAACTGAAGAGCTGCGTAGTGCTGTAAATGAGAAAATCTAGAAATGAGAGTTTCATTTCTTGACAGTGTTGTAGACGGACTGACCAACAAGGAGAGACACATGTCATGATGTGCTTGTTAATTTGTGTGGAAATCGTATGGTCCAATTCCTACCTCCAAAAAATTGAAAAAGCAGATAATTACTCCAGATGAAGGAAGTGTTATTATTTGTAATTTACAGAGTGGGAGGGCAAAGGCAGAGATCACGTCCTTTATAGTGACAAGAGGCACTGAGAGATCCTGGCATAAGTGACTTGAACACAGTAGAAAGTGATTTGAACTGTTTACTCCAGATTTTACTACAAGAACTAGTTCTTGCTTTTTTATTTTTCCTCCTCAAAAATTATCTTGGAGCATGTAATTAGTGTAATTTCATTTTACAAAGAAAGACAAAACTAAATTATAAAATCCACTTCCAGAATACATTTGGAATGTGAAGTTTTCCTGTGTATGGAGAAATTAGGAAGCCAAAGTGCTAATTTTCTTTCCACTCTTTTCCAGACAACTTCACTTAACGCTGCATTCTGCCTGTTTAGTGTGACACTTATCTAAAAGATTGTCAGCACAAATAAAATGTCATTATATAGTATCACCACAGGTCTAACAGAGTTCCACACATCACGGAACACTGAGCCACAAGCTGACATTATGAGATGGTTGTTGTTGGGAGTTTGCTTATTTTTGTTGTTCTTGAGTTGGTTCATTTATTTATTTATTTATTTGCTCTTACTTTTAAGAGGACAAAACTTCTGAGGGCAGAATATTGTGGCATATAAGCTGAAAAGCAATTATTTCACCCCACAAATTTCCAACACACTGAAACAGAGTATATATTTACAAACAAAAACAAAAGTCAAGTTTTACCTCCACTTACATGTAGCTCATGCAAACCTGAATTGCAGCTCCAGGGCACTACTCAAAATTTGATATTAAAGTGTTTCATTTGCAACTAATTATGCTCAGGATTACATTCCATTGCCACCTCGCTTTACAATACAGTACCTTAATTTCAAGCAACCTGATATATGTTGGCTGGGGCTTTTTTTTCCCTCTCCTCTCTCTTTTTCTTTCTTTCTCCTGTCCCTTAGAACTATCTCTGCCTTCATCAAAACAATTTCATTTGTACTTATGAAAGCATTATAACCACTAAGCAGAGAGTACAGCATAAGCTTAACCATTGTAGCCTTTTTCGCATCTGAATATCACGAATCTTGTATCTCACCATGGTGTAAGGTCTCTGATTACATCAACCTCTCCAAATTATGCTGAAATGGAGGCCATTCAATTTTCTACAATCAGTAACTTTTGAAAGAGCCCTGCATAATTGATTTCACAGTAATATAGGCATAGGTGAATGAGTTCCTCAGCCTCATTTATACAATGTTTTCTTTCATTCCGAAGTGCACAATTCAATAGAAATTACATTTTTATGTCAAGAGTTGGCAGGTAAAGCTTTTGGCATATACAAAGTTGTGACAGAGAAAGAGAGAGCAGGGGAAAAAATAGTGTAGAAACATGAAAATTGAAATTAATGCCCTGGGTGAAATACTAGATGCAGACAAGCCTTGGGTGAAATGACTACTCCTTTCTATGTGTCTGATCAGGATGGGGAACACAGGATTCATACAGTATATGATGAATCTGTTGAAAGCAAAATCCAGTCCCTGAGTGTAATTTGTTGAGGGTAGAGGATGGGGTGGTGGATTTCAAAGCTGATCACTCATCTAAGGCTGAAAACACCTGGCTGGGTTCATGAGCCAAAGAGACTACAAACACCTTGCTGTTGTTGGGAGTTAGGGAAACAACTTTGGAAGCTGGGTGAATACTTTACCCATGAACAATTAGTATGAGCAACTGCCGTAACATTAGCACATTGCACCCTCTTTACAAGTTTCTCCCCCTGCAGAGGTCATCACACTGTCTATTGCTCAGTGGACCAACTCCTTTAGCTCCAAAGACCCTATTACTACTTTATAGACCTACGGTTGAAACCTCATGAATGATGCAGAACAGTGCATGTAGGATTGCATGAGTGCTCCCTGCAACGAAAGAAATATGGGCAACACTGGAAAATAAACAAATAAGAAGATAGATATATAAATAGATAAACTCAGGTAGCAAATGTGAAGCATTAAAATATTGGTGCATGGCCAAATATTAAAGCTATCAAAAGGAAAAAAAGTGCTGTTGAATATTTGTAATACAAAGAAAAACTAAGAAAATTAGATAGGAGCTTGGAAATGAAAATAAAAATTGGCCTTTAAGTTGAGAGAAAGATAGGTAACACATCTCCATAAAGCAGCAAACACCATCTACTACAGGGCTCTATTTCAGATGGGCTGGGCTGTCTGACTTTCTATACCAGGTCTAAAAGAAACCTGACAAACTGTGTCAGACTAAGCCCTGAGTTTTTTATGTCTAAATTTAAGCAAGAAGGATCCTGTTCACCAGGTTGCTGTGCGTTACGCAGAAGGAAATACATACTCATGGGAGTGGTACTATCTAAGGGAAATCAGTGTCTTAGATTACCTCTCACCTTAGGGTTGCATCTGTTATATTCTCCTTGATCTCCCAGAGTTCAGAGATCAACTGCAGGATTTATTCTTCTCATGAGAAGTGTCTTTGTAGCTGTACATACCTATGCGTGTGTGTGTGTGTGTGTGTGCGCGCGCGCACATGCGTACAAATTCCCTGAAAAAAAAGAGTTACCTGTGACCAGTCCCTGTGTAGGAGGAATGCCGCTGTTTCTGTATATTAGTACTCCCTTGTCTGGAGAATGGGTAGTTTAATGTGCTTTTTGCCACAGTTTGATTATAGAACACTGAAGGAACATGTTCACTCTATCTAAATCTAAGAAGCGCTAAAGTTTATGCCGCTTAAATCACTTGTGAATCTGAACTATTTACATCGCTGAATTTTATAATATTAACAGACCTTCTGGTGAATCCCATTAATTTTTTTTTTTTTTTGGTATTGTTTAATATTACATGAGTAAATATAATTAGTCCTTTTGTCAGAAGTTCTAATACCAATTTATAATTCATGGAGTTAATTATGTTAACAAGGAGGCAATCATTTCTCAGCTCTCTCCCCTGTAATTTTAAAGGATTTTGATTTTTTCTTCTCTCTCTCTCTCTCTCTCTCTCTCATTCTCACCTCTCCTTTTACAATTTCTCTTCCAGCCATGAAGTGGAAGCATACACAATTCATCTGTGATATAATTATTTACCATGGCAACAGTTTGTGAATGGGTTGTGAAGTTGCAAATAACTAAAAAGAAGCTTAAGTAGAACAGTCTGAAAAAATATTTTTTTGAAGAATACTGAAGAGTCTTTTGAGGTTAGGAAAGCTTTTGTCTCCCCAATATGTTAAAACAGGAGGAGGTGAAAAGAATAATAGTTTTTAGGTTTATTTTTCCTCCTTTGATAAAACCTTTGTTAAAGTCTGATCAGCAAATGAAGATGAGTACTTTATGTGCGTTTGTGTAAGTGTGAATTGGTTTTGGGTGGTGGGTGTGTGTGTATATGTAAAAATGACTGTCAATAAAGAGCAATTAAACAAATGACAAGCTTGGAATCTGACATGACCGAGTAAGAATGACACAAGCTTTGAGAGATATAATATTGAAAAGCTATGCAAAAGCGAGCCACATTTGTGGTGCTTGTTTCTTCTTGTTATATTCCTGAGATAAACAGATGGCTCAAATTCACACTTGTATGCAAGAAACTCCCCTCCCCTTCCCTCCCCCCCCCCCCAGTGTAGAGTCTTAGAGACAGGTGGAGGAAATCTCTTGAAATCTACTGGTATAATCTTTGTATTTTGCTTGCAGCTATTACTAACAAAGCTTTCCCTACAACCCATCTTACTCCTTCAACTATGGAGTATTTTAGCACTGCTGGTCCAAAATCAAAGAAATCTATTGATGTTCTTCAAAGGCACACCAGTTGCATACGAAAAGAAAAACAATAACAACAAAATCTCTTCCAAATATGCCATGGTTTACTGTTTACCCACCTGGGAGTAAAGTTAGGTGTCACATTTATCCTGACTCACAGCCATAATGATTTCAGAATCAAAATATTTCAGAAGAACGGATTAAAAGCCATCAGTACACTTCATTGAATGCTAATTAATCCAAGAACACTTTGAAAAATCTCCTGCCCAGTTGGTGGTATGAAGGGGGATTTTATAAGATGTCTGTCCAACTTCCTTTAAAAGTCAAGCTAGATATGTTGCTGTCCTTGACAAAGATCCCACTTCTCTTGACAGAAAAGTTGAGTCTCAAACAATGAAGGTCTTTTCAATGACACCAGCGGAATTAGGATCATGGCCAGTGAATGAATATTGAAAGTAGATGCATATAAAAACATTACATGCACATACGTGAAAGATGACTGGTTTGCCAAACAAGTATGCTAACTTAAATGATACTACTCAAAAGGATCCTTGCAGAACCTTCTTGAGGTACATCATGGGAGCAGAAGACAAAGTACATTGATTCTGACTACCCTGTCTGGTCTGAAAACATCTGGTAACAATCCTGAACAATCTCAAACAGATGAAAACTGTATGATTCCCTGACAATGCAGCATGTGATTCTTAGTTTCCTACAGCTTTGTGGCAATCTCTAACAAGAGATGAGCTCTGGCTGAAGATTTTCCTGAACATGGGACATTAAAAAAATTGGATCTCAGCATTCATTTTTACATGTCTCATAAGAGGCGAGTTTGCGTGGCTGCTTCTTCCTCAAAGGGGTAAATAATGCATTCTCACTCCTTTTATTACATAACAATTTTATAGAAACTAGGAATTTAATATTTTGTCATCACTGCATCAGGCAGTTCAAAAGTGTTTATGAAGAGGTGGATGAATATACAGATATGCATTCACAAAAAAAAATCTCTTAACCTGGAAAAAAATCTTGCTGCTTTCGTCTTTTTTATTTTTGTCTTTTTGTTTGTTTTTTTCTTTTCCTTCCCACCCTCCCAACAAAAAAATTCCTCATTTTCTCTTAAAATGTCAACCAAGTCTGATATTCAAGATGAGATGTGTATCAGTCACAGATTAAGGGACCTGTGTTTCCCCCTTCAGGGATTGGAATGGAAGCAATTACACAATAGAAGAAGCAGTTTTCCAGCTTCTTATAAGAAGTAAGGCTTGACAGTCAGATTTACAGCTGCTTTTAAGTTCCAAAGGTGCAGAGAGGCACCTAATAGGATTTACAAAAGTACGTAACCACTTTTGGAGAGCAAATGGAATCAGGAGCCTAACTCTTATAATTGCATTTCTAGATAACCTTCAGGTGCTTATTTTCATATTTTGAGAAATTTTGAAAAACCACCTTCTGTTCCTGTCAGCTAAATGTTCTGGGATTTCAAGCTAGAATTTTGAGCATGATGGACTACTTTGTTTATGTGTAGGAAGTGCCTTTTGAATTAAACCAGAAGGGGTGTGTGTACTGTTTTACATATAAGCTCACAAGCATGTTCTGATATTCACATATACTCATAGAACAGACAGTAAAGTAACAGGAAATCAGTTACTTCTTTGAAGTTTCTGTGTAAAAAGTGTCTGGTGAGGCAGAAGAAGAAGTCCTGCAAACTTACTGCTTTGTGACTCAGATTATGTTGAATTTGGTAACTCATTGTTCTGCGAGTAGGAAAATTAGCTTCATTATAAAATAAGGGTATGGATGTGTTTGTGCATCTTGCAGACTGTGTCAAAAAAATTAGAAAGTTTACAGGGCTTTCAGTGGTTTGCTGCAGAACTGTCCACAGGGGGAAATGCCAGCACAGTTCCAAATGAGGAAAAGAAATATAGCATTTCAAAAGTCACTGTCAATACTAATTTAAGTGCTATACATCTAGTAGAAAAAAGAAGAAGCTTCTACTGACACAGCAATGACAGCCTGCCTTGGAAAGGCCACCTCGGTGACATTTTCCAAAAAATTGGGAAAGTCTTCCAAAAACTTGGGATCAGCACATCAGACATCCTTTTTCTGACACCTGAAGAGTGGTTTTTCAGTTCTGTTTCTAAACATATCAAATTTACTTTGCACAACAATTCAGATTTTACGATGGGAAGAAAAGGGGAGGGTGGTTCTTTAGTCTGAAGTTAAAAAAAATCTGCAAGAAGAAATCACATTACTGTAAGGGCACAACATACAGAAGATCTTGAGAACTGCATATGCGACATACGTGTTGCTTGTTCAGGCATGACAAGACAACTGAAATTCTGAGCTTCATCCTTTGTTCATGGACCAGAGGAAAAGGAAAAGAGGGAGTTTTGACACTAGTGTTCAAGAGCTATTTAGACTCTTCATGGGTGTTCAGAACAATTTGAGCTGCTTTATTCTTCTTTCTTAAAAGCCTTGGGGCAGAGAGAAAATCTGAGTGACAGTCTTTCCACATCATGTCCTTCCTTCTTCCTCATTTATTTGAAACTTCCATGTACTGGGGCTAAGGTTGTTAAAAGCCTCTTCCAGATATTTTCTACCCTAAGAGGAGTTTTTACATAGTGGTTTCTTTAATGAGTCATTTCTCCTTCTTTGATTTCTCCTTTACTTCACTCAGGTGGTATAAAGGGATCAAATCTACCTTTGTGGACGCCCCTAGGATTTCAGGCTGTTATTTAAGCTCAGCATTTCCTGCTGTTCAGTGTATATTGCCCATCATTGCAAACTTCGAAACATACACCTCTGGAGCATTTCCTTTACTAGCATATTTGGAAAGCTGTAGTCAAGAAACAGCATTCATTAGCTACCACTTAAACAAATGCAGATTCCGCCTGGCCAAGGTCCTGTGCAGCCTGCTGTAGGTGACCCTGCTTCGACAGGGGGATTGGACTAGATGACCCACAGAGGCACCTTCCAACCCTGAACATTCTGTGATTCTGTGTGATTCTGTGATTCACAGGTGGAATACATGGTATGTATATTTACAAAACATCATTAAATGGCAGTAACCTAAAATGAAATAACACACCAGGTCCTAATGTAAAACATAAATCCACTTCTTTGTCTTGGCCTTCTGCTTAAGTGAATTTGACCCTCCATTCCTTCTGTCTTAAATCTTCCTGTTGCTTACGTTGTTATAGAGTGTGACATCCGCATGGCACTTTATTCTTCCTTGTGCCATGGAAACAAGCAAGTCAACAATTCATGGGAAAATAAAAAAATGTCTTTTTCTCAGTTGCAGTGGATTCTTGAAAAGTGTGTTGATATAAAGTTTCTTCCTCCTTCACTTTACAGAAGATTTTTCTTTTTAAAAAAAAAAGTCCACAATGATTTATTTGGCTCTGCTACATTAACCATTGAAGAAGAAGAAAAAAAAAAGAAATCGACTCTTTTTTAATCTGCAAACAGTGATGAACTATAAATCCAACTAACCCTTCACTGGGAAAATAAAATTCAAGTACAGTAGTACCCAAATAATTAGCAGGAGTCTGGCTGTTCTGGCAGGGTGCAATGTACAAAGTTTAATTTTGACTAGAGATTACAGCCCAGTAACTTAGTAGCCCTGAACGTCAAACAGCCATGCCACCTTTTCCCATCAGGTAGTGTTTCAGGACTCACATAGGCACGGTGACTTCTTGCCAGAGGTAAAGTATCTTTTACTCGATGGAGTGGGGGAAAAAATGTCAGATGTTCTCCGGACCACTTCCCCCCCTTCGTTTTCAAGTCAAAACAGGCAAAGCCACTTCTCTGCACGATATTCCCAGTTGCAAACCTCATCTTCCAGGCCATCAAATTCACATGCAGCACTCTTGACAAGTGGGGTTCACTCTGCAAATTTTACCAGCACATGGTGAACCAAACTTCCCAGGGGACATTTTCTGGATCTTGAATCTCATGGATCAAAATCCCTTGTCCTCAAGTAGTAAAATGGAAAAGCATTTCAGTGCTGACCTCAGTGTCAGAGTGGGTTTGGACTCCTATGCAGCGGCTTTGGACTTAGAATTTGTACTGTTGTGTATGTTCTGGTGTTTGCATGCACTGCTGTATGTGGCTCACTCATGTAGGAGATACCTATCTTCCCCTGAGCAGCAGATTTCTTGTGCAAAATGGGAGAGCTGCATCTGCACTGCAGATGCACCAGAGTAATCACAATGCACCTCTGCCAAACTAAATTTATTCTGGGTTTACATATAGCAACAGAATCATAGAATCATTTAGCTCGGAAAAGACCTTGAAGATCATCGAGTCCAACTGTAAACCTAACACTGCCAAGTACATCACAAAACCAGGCCCCTAAGCTCCACATCTACACCTCTTTTAAATACCTCCAGGGACGGTGACTCAATCACTTCCCTGGGCAGCTTGTTCCAAAGCTTGATAAACCTTTCAGTGAAGATCTTTTTCCCTAATATCCAACGTAAACATCCCTTGCTGCAACTTCAGGTTCATTCCTCTTGTCATATCACTTCTTTCTTTGGAAAAGAGACTGACATCCATGTATAGCTTGGACCCATATGGGACCTATAAGATTGTGAAATAAGGCAGGCAAGAGAGACAAGGACTGTTTCTGCATGTTAAAGGCCTAGTTCCCATGAATTTCATATTTACGGTATTCAGTGAGCTCTTCTTCCTACAGAGAAACCTAATTCTCTTTACAAATACGAGCAACAACAAAAATTAAGAATCAGGGAACTGATCATACCACAGTCTGTTTATTCATTGTTAACTTGTAATTTAGGGTGTTATGTAGTTCACAGAGTTTGTCACTACAACAAGGCAAGGCAAGGCAAGGCAAGAGGTGAGGATTTCTAAGGAAGTGTTGTGGGTTTTTTTGTTTTATTTATCCTCATTTCTCAGCATGACTGGAAGAAGCTAACTGTTTTACATCTTAAGATATTGCCCTTCCAAGATTTAGTTCACCGTATACAACTGTTTAAAGCATTTGAATATGTTTTCTGTGTGCAGAGTTTTCTGCTTCAGTGTCTTCCCTTGGCTGCCTTTTCCTAGCCTCATTCTCTAATGCAAAGGACATTTGCAATGAAAATGGGATCTATGCTTCTGAACAGTTCATCTGCTCCTGCTGCTCTTTTCCCCACCTGAAGTCACAATCCTCCACTTGTGACCTCACCGCAGGTTGCCATGGTGAGAGGATTATGATGTTGCAAATAGAGGTTTATAACTTTAGGAAGAGAATGAGCAGCCAGAGCAGATGGACTCTTCCAAAATGAAGCTCCTGCCTTCATGCAAATGCTGTGAACAATAAAAGGACGAGAGGGAAAAATGGCAGAAATTATACAAGAAGGATTTTTTCTAAATACAGCGCACAATTATTAGTTGTCACATCCCATGTCTGGAGCAGGGTTAATAGTACAGACCTTGTAAGTCCTTGGGTGGTTCAGAGGAGCAATCAGCATTTGCACAAGTTGTAAAGTAACCTTCAGACAGCTGATACATCCCTTAGTACTGCTAGTGTCTGCCTGCTATTTTGGGTGATACTAGATTTAAATCAAGACGGTCTATTGAAAGGAAAATAGCACAAGTCTTTATAGCTTGAAATAAGAACCAATTACCACAATCAGGAACTGTAACTAACTCACATACTTTGTGGTTCAGGCCCACAGAGGGATGCTTAGCAGTGAGTGACGCAGCCAGTGAGGACCATTCCAGGAGAGCTGTAGGGCAAGTTTCTCATAACCTGGTAGACTCTGTAGTGAAGCAGTTTTCTAAGACATGTTTCTGTCGTGCCATGGGAAGAGTAATGTAAAGGTAAACAGCCTTACTCATCATGATGTAGGTGTCTGATGCAGTGCAGCTCATACCTGTTTGCTGGTATCCTAGAAGTTGCTTTAGCACAACAATGAACGTTACTTATAAATACCTTCTCTTCAGTAGCTGAAGCAGCAAGGATTGCTTTCAGTTGTAGTCTGCTCTGGTGGCTAATTCTGAGCCCTCTGTGCTGTGTTCCTAGTGTGAATATACCTACAGACATAACCTTTTACTCATTGTACTGCCTTATGTATTTGACAGTGAAATGGCCTTTATCTATGTAATAAACTGGTAGACTTAAAACATCCTTTAGCCTTGTAAGGAACAGTGATCACCAAACCCAGGCACTGCTTATAGCTACAGTCTTGCAGCCACCAATTGTCTTTGATTTCCTAAGGCACACAAAAACATTGTTTTTGACACACTTTAAGAGCAAAAGTCTCAGCTGTCTTACCTTTTAGCATGTGAGATACAGCAGGTTATCAGCAAAGAGGCATGAAACTATTCTGCGATCAGGGGCTGGACATCACACAGGCTTCTCCCTTTTTTGGACACTTGACTTCCTCTGAAGCTCAGGTCCACAAGGTTTGCCTGTGACCCTTGACTCCACAGAGGCCATAGCTTAGTGGAGGTTGCCTGGCTGTGTTGACGCATAGGAGCATGGAGCAGGCACCGCAGAGCTGTGAAGTACTGTCCCAGTTCTTGTGGCATGTCAGATGGGAGATAAATACTGGAGTCTTCCTTTTGGCATGTCTGCCTGAGCATCTCTCTGTTTTCAGATGATTGAGCCTCACGAGAATAAGGTGCTAGCAAGTCTTGGAGATGCAGAGAATTATCTGCTCCACATCCACGCTAGAAATCAGTTGAAGAACAGAGAATTTCACAGAATTACAGAATGTTAGGGTTTGGAAGGGACCTCTGTGGGTCATCTAGTCCAACCACCCTGCCGAAGCAGGGTCACCTACAGCAGGCTGCACAGGACCTTGTCCAAGCGGGTCTTGAATATCTCCGGAGAAGGAGACTCCACCACCTCCCTGGGCAGCCTGTTCCAGTGCTCCGTCATCCTCAAAGTAATGAAGCTCTTCCTCATGTTCAGCTGGAACTTCCTCTGCTTCAGTTTGTGCCCTCTTCCCCTTGTCCTGTCGCTGGGCACCACTGAAAAGAGTTTGGCCCCATCCACTTGACACCCACCCTTCAGATATTTGTAGGCATTTATTAGGTCCCCTCTCAGCGTTCTCTTCTTCAGGCTGAACAAGCCCAGCTCCCTCAGCCTTTCCTCGTAGGAGAGATGCTCCAGTCCCCTCATCATCCTTGTAGCCCTAAATAAATCGGTGATGGGTGAGATTATAAAGCAGAATTTTCTAAGAGGTAGGGACTCTTACTACTAGATATTAAAACTCTGTTACACACTAAAAGTTAATACTCATCTCACCTACTGCCTCTTATGTTGGAAATCTGAAAAAATCAGCGCAGTTTCTGGATTTTCGGGAAATATTCTTCTGAGTGAGCAGACCTGGCCAGTGCTCATACTCCAGCCTCAGGGCGAGAGGCTCAGCAGGCTCAAGCTAAATTAATTTATTTCCTTCCCTGTGTGGGCTGGTGTTTCTGTGCTGTTTATCAGGAACAGCACTGGTATTTACTGTCTCCTGAACAGAGAGCTTTCTCTACCGCTTTGGACAGTGGCAGCTGGCACACTTTCAAGCTGTGACAAGACCTGGGTGAACAAGCAGAATGAACAATCTCAGAACACGGCTCGAGACCACACCTCCCCCTATTAAGTTTACTATTACAAGTCTGGCCTCAGCAGGTAATGGTAAAACCTGTACCATTCGTGTGTAGCAGCTTGCCAGTCACCATGAGATCACTGCCACATGTGCCAGCTCTCACCCTCACTTCCCACCCACCACCCAAATTCCACAACACCCAGTGGAAGTTCAAGTGTTGTTCCTGATGTTTGGGGATTACCTCTCCCCCAGTGAAATAATGGCATCATGCCACAATACAAACAATTCACAGAAAACCTTCTAAGTAACAGTAATCAGGTTGCTTTCCTACAGGAAAAAATATGCATAAATATAATACATAACGTGTGACTAAGTTCCACTATCTTTCTTTAAATATCCACCCCTGATTTTACCAGGAAAACTTAAAAAATAAATGAAAACAGCTCCTCCCGAATTGAAACAACACTGTATTGAAAACAATAGAACTATCATACACATTTTGAAAGTAGTTTCTTTGGATTTGCCTTTTCTCAGCCTATTCTAAGGCTGCTCTAAGTCAGAGCTGCAACTACAACAGAGGCAGAGCACAGCATCTCAATAGAACAGGCTCTCCACAGCACATCGCATTCCCGTCAACTTCTACCCACACGATCCTGTCTGCTTCCAGGCAGGATCCAAAGCTGACACTAGTAATGTTTAAAGCCCTGCCTGAAACTCAGTCCTGGAAGAAACTTCTGTCCCCCTCTCAGAATATTTTGTGTGGAGTAAGGATAGAACGAAAAACTAAATTTGAAAGTTTCATTTGCAAGCTCTTTGGAAGAGTTCACCCAGGTAAATCGCCAGAAGAAGGCTTTTGCTTTAAGAAATCACTGCTTCACTCTCTATATGCCTCTTATTCTATTGCTTTTACATCCCATTTTCTGTAGAAAGTTGGTCCAAAAAAAATTTAAATGCTCATTGATAAGGCAAAAACTATATCAAAACCAAAATCCTGGTTTACAGAAGCTCCCAATATAACAGTAATTTGAGAAAGAGGTAACTGTCATGTTTTCATCATTAGATACATAATAATTCTATATGTGTGTTCAATCTCATTACTGTGAGGATTTCTTTTTTTTTTGAGGGAAGCATTACTTGATTTCACCTCTTTGCCTGAGGCTTTTAAGCAATTAATTTTATATGAAATATTTTTCAGGTCTGAAATGGATCGTGGAAAGGATATACACTTGATCTATAAGGAAGCTGTAAACTAAGTCCACTGTCTATAATTGGTACCGACTGTTCAACATCTTTAAATTCAGTTTCTAAACATCTATTCTTCCTCATCTTGTAAAAGTCAGTTGCTTGGACAAGGGCAGACTTCTGGGAGGGAACCAGGCTGTGAGCGAGACACAAGAGCACCTTTCTCATCTGTCCTTGATATGCAAACACAACATTAAGATAAGATAATTAAAAAAGGAAAAATTAAAAACCTCCCTACTAAATGCAACCACGATGGGGAAAATATAAAGAAAAAAAATCTAAAAGCACCACTGGGAGGGAGGATGTCAAAAAGCTGTGGACAAAACTTTAATACAGACACAGCTTCCATTGCTGAAGTGCTACATATGTCAGTATGCATGACACTATCATTGGATACATCAAAGAGTGCATTAGAAACATGCTTGCTACAAAAGGAAACACTGGTTGTGCATCCCTAGAAAGCAATGGCATTGACACAAAAAAGCTTGTCAGAGATAGCAAAGCGAAATGCCAGCAACAATTTTGCAAATATAATGATTCCATCAGTACATTGGAGAGACAAGCAATAAAAATGATCAGGGTAGGGCTAGTCACATCATTTTATGTAGATAACATTTTCTATGAATTTAACCTCTTTTACGCCTTACAAATCCTTTGCAAACTGGTACTAACTGTGATGAAGCAGTTATTTTTCATTGAGCTGATAGCTGAGATGTTCTGTTGGGTCAACCAATGTGACTTCAAAAGACTAATGGATTATTATAACAGTATCTAGTGGCTTTATCAAAGCGCAGAAGTTTGTTGGACTCTTCATATATGGACAAACATTTGCTGGGCCAATTAATTTATAATCAAACTGGGTAAAATTTGCCAGATGAAATAGAGTCATGGTGTTAGAGTAGATCAGTAACAAAGACTAGTCAGGAAGTCAGGTTTTCTGACTTGAAGGATAGTAGGTAAGATCATGGAGTCTAATATCTCTTTATCTTGTCTTCATTATGTGTAGATAGTCATGAGTGAGTACGGACATAATGATTCTAGTGCTTATTTAAGAGAATCTGAACAGATGTTTGGTTATACTTCGGGGTTTTTTCAGCTGTTTTTCATGGTTTCAGGCAAATTTTTCTTTTTTGTCTTTCTTCTAGATGGCTGAAATAAGATTTTAAAAGGTATGTGTATTCTAGCAGATGCTTAGCAACAAAGCAGTAGAACTCTTTCCAAAAATGTATTCCTGCTTCTTAAAACTTAGCTTTCAAATCAAAGTATAATTTTCAAACAAAAATGAAAAAGAATAAAATACTGAATTTTTGCACAAAAGACGACTCTTTGAAAAGTAAGGATCACTTCCCAGTGCATTACTTTAAGGAGTTCTTCCTTCTCAGGACCTGTTTATAGATTAGATTATGATTTTAAAGATTTTGGATTAACAAAGCTGTTTAATTTAGAGCATCTTAATACAGCTGTGTGTCTAACAACTTAGTAGTTACCAGTCCTCCATAAATAGAAGATAAATATTTTTTTTAATATTTTTGTGATCAACATTTGTGTGTATTGAAACTGTTTTAGCAATATCATTGTAAGGAATGACTTTAAAGAGGTATTAGCACTCTTTGTCAAAGGCTACTGAAGTTCACAAATAGATGTCTCCACAGTGGCAAGTAATTTCAGTGGGATTTTATAAAGAAAGCTCAGCCCCATCATCAAAGATTAAGCAAAAATTTTCCAATATGACCTCTGACTAGATATTTTTTAAATCTGATGTTTTTAAGCACCAGAGGGAGGAGTCATAATGAGAATAATAACCAGATATCTGACAACTAGCAAATCATCGGAACAAAGAAATGGAAAATCGTAGTGGGATATTGGGAAGAACATTCTCGTCAGCTGGGTTTATTAGGCTTGAAATATTATCTCAAAGAAGTTGTGAAAATCCCCGTATTCGAGACGTTTTTGGGAACACAGTCTATGATTTAAAGTAATATCCTATAATATACTGTGGCATCTGTTATACATGTGGAAACACATTAAAAGAAAGGAAGATGTGAGGTCTCACGTAAGATGTAGTCTATACAGAAGCCAAGCATATGCAAGAAACAGGAGAATGAAGCAAACAAATTAAGGAATCTATGAAAGGTAAGAATTGTTCTCAATAGTTCTAAAAAACCAGATTTTACAAATGTACCTATGTAACTAATGTTTACATTCTAACAAGTTCTGATTCCATGTGCCCTTTCTTTTTCAACTGATATGACATAGATCTTTTTTGCAAGATCAAGAAGACTTTTTAGTTATAACATAGTGGCCCAATAGATTAACAGAAGTTAGTTTACTATTGTGCAGAGAATTTGGGGCCATGTTTATGTGCATATCTATAACTATACCAAAGTCCCATGAGATGATTAATGTAACTTGTTTATACACTGTTAATCAAGACTTTCTTTGTTAACTCCCAAAAAAACAACAGCAAAAAGACCAGATAAAAATCGAGAAACAAAAGATCCCTTTTCTGAGTAAGGCAGACTGTTCACACTTTCTGTAACAGGCCATTCCAATTAGGATCCAATTTGAACAAAACTGCCTGTTAAATAACACAGAATTCAGGCTGTTAACAACTCTGAATAATCTGGACTTAAATTTAAAAGATCTAGACAAAGTAAATAACATCCATTTCTACTATAGTTATGTATCTCTGTGTTTTTTCTTCATACGCATTTGCAACTCCATTGGAAAAAACATATAAGCTTTCTCAGCTATGTACCATAACTGAAGCCTGTGGCAGAGGGCTAAGGAAGTCATGCTTATGCTCAAATCTGGATTCTTTTTCATTCAGTAAATATTCCTACACACATAAATAATATCAGAAAAATAACCTAAGCCACAGAGTTTGGGGGAAAGAAGTTAAGAGTTAGATTAGAGTTTTGGAATCAGCAGACCCTGAAATCTTTGGTTTCACAAGAAAGACCTTGCTGTCTTCCCTTCAAGTTATTATGTCTTAGTATTCACAAGTATGAATCTTCAAGGCAGAGATCTGTCTTTGTGACTGATTGGTGAACACAAGGAGAAGTCCAAAAAGTAATTGAGAATATGAAATTGGTATGGATTTCTTAATGGATTGAACTTTTTGTTGTTGGACAACAGGGACAATGAGGAAGATCTGATTTATTTTTTAGACACATAACCATTTTTAGAAAAGAAAATTAGCTTAAATTCAGAGAGAAGAAACATGCTAATGTACTTTTGAACACAACATGGAGGCTGATGTGAGGCCATCAGAAAGTCTGTGAGAGACCTGAGACGGTTTGGAAATCACCAGGAGGATCTGGGTTGAGCTGGCCCTGGCTGCATTGAAGCTCTAAGGACAACCTACCTATCTAAGGACTGACTGTGGAGATGGCTTCTTTACCCTGAGCTTGAACTGCAATCACTGTGGGTTACAGACACTTTTGAACAGAAAGTATTGCAAAACTGGAGATGGATCTACTCATACTTTGAGCCTTGTCCGTACAACACAGGGAGGAGGGGAGGTGGGGGTGTGGAGAGGAGGGGATAATAGTGGTTTTAAGAATGCATTGGCCCACTATTTTCTCCATATGATACACTGAGAATGATGCTTAAACTTAGTGAAAAGACAGATCAGGGGATAGAATTCTTATCTAATGCAGTAATAAACTTCCAACAAGCCTAAATTTATTTCTTTCCTCCCTCCAAGCTTTGTCACAGTATCATTTGAAGAAATGCCTGATGAGCAGTGAAATATTACGCAGCACAAGTAGCCAGATGATACAGTATCCAAGGCTCCTAGATTTGCACATAAAGAAACATAAAGTTTTCCTTTGGAAATGACCCCTGCGAAAAAAGTTATAGAAATCACACACTAGTTGATTCACATTTTTTATGTAAAATCTGAAGAAGCTGTCAGTCTGGGTCTTACACATAGGAAACAAATTTTTTTGTGTGAACAACTCTGTCAGACAGTGTCCTGGGTTCGGCCAGGACAGGGTTAATTTTCACCGGACTCCAGAAGTGGCACAGCCGGGCGGGCTGACCCCACCTGGCCAAATAGAACAGGGTATTCCATACCATGTGCCGTTATGCTGGGTTCTGGTGGGGGGGGAGCTGGGCAGTGGGAACTCACTCGTGGCTCGGGAGGGCTCAGCTGTGGTGCGTTCTGGAAGAACAGCTCTGTGGGTTGTGCGGTTGGTGTTTTTTTTTCTCCTTATCTGTATCGTTGTTGTTGCTGTTCCCTTTGTTTGCTGTTCTGTTAAACTGCCCTTGTCCCGACCCACCAGTTTCTGCCTGTTTCTTTCCATTCTCCTCTGCACCCCAGCGGGGAGAGGGGCGGCTGCGTGGCTCTTTTGTTGCTGGCTGCAGCCAAATCAGAACATTTAATTTGGTGCCCAAAGTGGGGCAGGGATAACGTCAGGGCTGAACAGGGTGTGTTAAAATGGCTTTCTTAGATTTTTGTGAATTTTTGTTATACGCATTTACTGTGTTATTTAAATAGTCGCCGGTAAAAAATGTTTCTGACTTTGATCAGATGGCTGTGGTATTTGAATCCTTATTTGCTGTATGTGTTCGCTGCCATGCTGTTTATTACCTCGGGGAAAAAGATCAGGATGACGATTTTGCTGTGCTGTATGATATCGACTTATGACATGATAACATCACTGTGCATGAAATTAGGCTTGTATTTGCATGCAGCACTGCTGTCATTTCCATACCTTGGATCCTATGTTTTAGAATTTATTAATAATCAAACACAATCTGTGGGGAACCCGGAAAGGATACCTTCCCCAACTCTTTCACCCCCTCTTTCTCCTTCAGGCTGGTTCTAAAGGCTTTTGAGAATTTCGAGTACCCATGGGATACAGGCCAGTGGGTTCCTATTGTTATGCCTCCAGAATGGGTCTCAGGATTTTTTTAGGGTTAAACAAGTAGTTAAGAAGATCGTGCAGAGACCTGTCCTGGGGCTGGACAGCTGTGAGTGGCTGGGTGTGTGGGACAGCATGGGCAAGTACCAAGGGCAGTGGACACCCCCAATGTTTTTTAAACTCGCCCCTTGTCCTGGGTTTGGCCAGGACAGGGTTAATTTTCACCGGACTCCAGGAAGGGGCACAGCCGGGGGGTGGGGGCTAACCCCACCTGGCCAAACAGAGCCTGGTATTCCATACCATGTGATGTCACGCTGGGTTTCGGTGGGGGGGGCGGCACGGCGGGAACGGACTCGCGGCTTGGGGGGGCGCAGCGCCAGTGCCGTTGGGGAGAGCGGCTGTCTGGGTCGTACGGTTCGTTGTTGTGTTTTCTCCTTATTTGTATCATTGTGGGTTTCCCCCTGTTTGCTGTTCTGTTAAACTGCCCTTATCCCTACCCACCAGTTTCTGCCTCTTTCTTTTCATTCTCCTCCGCACGCCGGCGGGGGGAGGGGCGGCCGCGTGGCGCTTTTGTTGCTGGCGGCAGCCGAAAACAGAACATTAAATTGGCGCCCAGACGTGGGGCGGGGATAACGGCAGGGCTGACCAGCGGGTGTTAAAACTGCTTTCATAGATTTTGTTAAAATTTATTATACTCATTTACTGTGTTAGTTAAAGTCGCCGGTAAAAATGTTTCTGACTTTGATCAAATATCTCTGCTACGTAAATCCTTACTTCCTGTATGTGTTTGCGGCCATGCTGTTTGTTACCTCGGGAAAAAAGATCAGGATGATGATTTTGCTGTACTGTATGATATCGACTTATGATATGATAACATCACTGTGCATGAAATTAGACTTGTATTTGCATGCGGCACTGCGGTCATTTCCGTACCTCGGGTCCTATGTCTTAGATTTTGTTAGTAATCAAACCCAATCTGTGGGGAAAACCGAAGGGGATACCTTCCCCCACTGTTTCGGCCCCCCTCTCTCCCTCAGGCTGGTCCTAACGGCTTTTGAGAATTTCGAGTACCCGTGGGATGCTCAGGCGAGCATTCTCCTTTTGTTCTGCCTCCTGAATGGGTTTCAAATTTTGTTTAGGGTTAAACAGGTCGTTAAGAACATCCTGCAGAGACCTGCCCCGGGGCCGGATAGCTGTGAGTGGCTGGGTGTGTGGGACAGCATGGGCAGGTGTATAGAGCAGTGGGCACCCCCGGTGTGTTTTAAACTCACCCCTGAGCAAATACAGAATCCGGACAAACTAGTAAAATACCTGCAAAAAGTGTGCTGCCACCCTGGGAACTCCAGAGAGACACAGATCACCTCAGTGTGCAGGGGTCTGGCCCACGCCTACCGAGCTTCCGTGTTCAACACTGTTCAGCGCCTTAAAGGGGAAGGGGGGGGAAACGAAGCAGCAGGCACTGGCGCTGCCCCCCCAGCCGGCCCTCCAGCCCCTCCAGCCCAGCAGGCAGTCACAGCACCCCGACTGGCACCACGGCTGCTGCAGCCACAGCTGCAGGGTCTGCCTCGGTTTCCCTGGCAGGCACAGCAGCTGCTCCAGCCCAAGCTTAGAGCTGCAGGCTTCGCGGCTGAGCCCAATGACCAACCTGTGCCAGTAGCAGTCACCCCCGTAAAACTAAAGAAAGACGCAAAGAAAGCAGATCGCTCTGGGAGGGATGACGATGGGCCAGGGTCTTCGCGGGAGATAGAGACAGAGATCATCACCCAGTCCCTGTCCCTGGGAGAGCTGCAA
Source organism: Opisthocomus hoazin (assembly GCF_030867145.1). Taxonomy (NCBI): domain Eukaryota; kingdom Metazoa; phylum Chordata; class Aves; order Opisthocomiformes; family Opisthocomidae; genus Opisthocomus; species Opisthocomus hoazin. The sequence goes on along the minus strand of NC_134454.1, from coordinate 82,920,898 downwards.
GACATGTGGAAAGATTTCAGCCGCCACCCAGGCGAGCACATTGTCACATGGCTGCTGCGGTGCTGGGATAACGGGGCCGGTATCTTGGATTTAGAGGGCAAGGAAACCAAGCAGCTGGGATCCCTGGCCAGGGATGGGGGCATTGACAAGGCCATTGGGAAAAAGGAACAAGTCCTCAGCCTCTGGAGGAGACTTCTGTCAGGCGTGAGGGAGAGGTACCCCTTCAGTGACAATTTTGTATGCTATCCTGGCAAGTGGACCAATATGGAAAGGGGTATTCAGTATTTGAGGGAATTAGCTGTGCAGGAGCTGGTTTATAATGAAGCAGATGATGAGCAGTTACCCACAGACCCAGATGAAGTCCAGTGCACAGCATCTATGTGGAGGAAGTTTGTGCGGAGCGCACCCTCTTCATATGCCAACTCACTGGCAGTTGTAAACTGGAAGGGTAAGGAGGCACCAACAGTGGATGAGGTGGCTATCAGACTCCGGCAATATGAGTAAAGTCTCTCTTCCCTTGTCTCAGCTGTAAATAAATTGTCCCAGAAGGTCCAGCGACTCGAACAGATTATGTCCTACTCCCCACCTGTACGGGCACCTGTACTCCCCACCTGTTGGTGACCCTGCTTCGGCAGGGGGGTTGGACTAGATGACCCACAGAAGTCCCTTCCATCCCCTACTATTCTGTGATTCTGTGATTCTGTGATTCTGGGCCAGTGTCTCAGCTATTAGGGGCAAGCGTTTCTCTGCTCAGGAGAGGGAATAGAGAGGCTACACAGCCCGGGGCACCCTGTGGTTTTACCTGCGTGACCACGGAGAGGACATGAGGAAGTGGGATGTAAAACCCACCTCAAGTCTAGAGGCACGAGTACGTGAGTTGCGAGTTAAAACAATCACAAAAGGGCATTCTCTTAGGAAAAATGCCGCTCCAGTTTCCAGCAGCCAGCTCTCCAGACCAGGTAGACAATTTGACCTTGATTCTGATCCTCTGGAGGGGACCTCCAAGTCATTTTTACAACAGGTGAGCAGCAAATTCTCTGACCAGGATTAGAGGGGCCCTGCCTCCAGACAGGTGGAGGAAAGGGACAACCGTGTTTATTGGACGGTGTGGATTCGGTGGCCTGGCACGTCAGATCCACAAGAGTATAAAGCTCTAGTGCACACTGGTGCACAGTGTACTTTAATGCCATCAGAGTTCAAAGAGTCAGAGTCCATTTGCATTTCGGGAGTGACAGGGGGGTCCCAAGAGCTGAGTGTACTGGAGGCTGAAGTGAGCCTCACTGGGCAGGAGTGGCAGAGGCAGCCCATTGTAACTGGCCCCGAGGCTCCGTGCATCATTGGGATAGACAATCTTAGGAGAGGGCATTTCAAGGACCCAAAGGGTTATTGGTGGGCTTTTGGCATAGCTGCTTTGGAGGCGGAAGAAATTAAACAGCTGTCCATTTTGCCTGGTCTCTCGGAGGATCCTTCCGTTGTGGGGTTGCTGAGGGTTGAAGAACAACAGGTGCCAATCGCAATCACAACGGTGCACCGGTGACAGTATCGTACCAACCGAGACTCCCTTCTCCCCATTCATCAGCTGATCCGTCAACAGGAGAGTCAAGGAGTGATCAGCAAAACTCGCTCACCCTTTAATAGTCCCATACGGCCACTGAGAAAATCTACTGGAGAGTGGAGACTGACAATAGACTACCGTGGCCTCAATAAAGTGACACCACCACTGAGTGCTGCCGTGCCAGACATGCTAGAACTTCAATATCAGCTGGAGTCAAAGGCAGCCAAGTGGTATGCTACAATTGACATCGCTAATGCATTCTTCTCCATCCCTTTGGCAGCAGAGCGCAGTCCACAGTTCGCTTTCACCTGGAGGGGCGTACAGTACAGCTGGAATCGACTGCCCCAGGGGTGGAAACACACTCCCACCATTTGCCATGGACTAATCCAGACTGCACTGGAAAAAGGTGAAGCTCCAGAACATCTGCAGTACATCGACGACATCATTGTATGGTGTGACACAGCGGAGGAAGTTTTTGAGAAAGGGGAGAAAATAGTTCAGATCCTTCTGAAAGCCGGTTTCGCCATTAAGCGAAGTAAAGTCAAGGGACCTGCACAAGACATCCAGATTTTGGGAATAAAATGGCAGGATGGGCGCCGTCAAATCCCAATGGATGTCATCAACAAAATAGCAGCTATGTCTCCACCCACCAGCAAAAAGGAAGCACAGGCCTTCCTGGGTGTTGTGCGTTTTTGGAGGATGCACATCCCAAATTACAGCCAGATTGTAAGTCCTCTGTATCACGTGACCCGGAAGAAGAATGATTTTGAATGGGGCCCTGAGCAAGGACAGGCATTTGAACAAATTAAACGGGAGATAGTTCATGCCGTAGCCCTTGGTCCAGTCCGGTCAGGACAAGATGTTAAAAACGTGCTCTACACCACAGCCGGGGAGAATGGCCCAACCTGGAGTCTCTGGCAGAAAGCACCAGGGGAGACTCGAGGTCGACCCCTGCGGTTTTGGAGCCTTGGATACAAAGGATGCAAAACCTGCTATACTCCCACTGAAAAAGAGATTCTGGCAGCATATGAAGGCATTCGAGCTGCTTCAGAAGTGTTTGGCACTGAATCACAGCTCCTCCTAGCACCACGATTGCTGGTCCTGGGCTGGATGTTCAAAGAAAGAGTCCCCTCTACGCATCATGCCACCGAGGCTACGTGGAGTAAGTGGGTTGCTGTGATCACTCAGCGCGCCCGAATGGGAAACCCCAGTCGCCCAGGAATTCTGGAGGTAATCATGGACTGGCCACAAGGCAAAGATTTTGGAGCATTGCGAGAGGAGGAGGTGACACGTGCTGAAGAGGACCCACTGTATAACCAGCTGTCAGAAGATAAGAAACAGTATGCCCTGTTCACGGATGGGTCCTGTTACATTGTGGGGAAGCAGCGGAGGTGGAAGGCTGCTGTATGGAGCCCTACATGACAAGTCGCAGAAACTGCCGAGGGAGAAGGTGAGTTAAGCCAGTTTGAGGAGGTGAAAGCCATCCAGATGGCTTTAGACATTGCCAGTCGAGAGAAGTGGCCAGTGCTCTATCTTTACACCGACTCTTGGATGGTGGCCAATGCCTTGTGGGGGTGGCTGCAGCAATGGAAGAAGAACAACTGGCAGTGCAGAGGCAAACCTATCTGGGCTGCCCCATTGTAGCAAGATATTGCTGCCCATCTGGAGCAGTTGGTTGTAAAAGTCCGTCACGTGGACACCCACGTCCCTAAGAGTCAGGCCACTGAGGAACGTCAAAACAACCACCAGTTAGATCAGGTTGCTAAGATTGAAGTTGCTCAGGTGAACTGTTCATAGCTCGGTGGGCCCATGACACCTTGGGCCACCAAGGAAGAGATGCGACATACAGATGGGCTCGTGACCGAGGGGTGGGCTTGACCATGGACACCATCGCACAGGTTGTCCATGAATGTGAGGCATGCGCTGCAATCAAGCAAGCCAAGTGGGTAAAGCCTCAGTGGTATGGAGGACGATGGCTAAAATATAAATATGGGGAGGCTTGGCAGATTGACTACATCACACTGCCACAAACCCGCCAAGGCAAGCGCGATGTGCTCACAATGATGGAGGCCACCACCGGATGGCTGGAAACCTACCCTGTGCCCCATGCCACTGCCCGGAATACCATCCTGGGCCTGGGAAAACAAGTCCTGTGGCAACATGGCACTCCCAAAAGAACTGAGTCGGACAACGGGACTCATTTTCGCAACAGCCTCGTAGACACCTGGGCCAAAGAACACGGTATTGAGTGGGTGTATCACATCCCCTACCATGCACCAGCCTCCGGAAAGATCGAAAGGTACAATGGGCTGCTAAAGACCACTTTGAGGGCAATGGGGGGTGGGACTTTCAAAAACTGGGATACCCATTTAGCAAAGGCCACCTTGTTGGTTAACACCAGACGGTCCACTAACCGGGTTGGTCCTGCCCAGTCAAAACCTCAGCGCCCCGTAGAAGGAGATAAAGTCCCTGTAGTGCACATGCGGAACATGTTAGGGAAGACGGTTTGGGTTAGTCCTGCCTCGGGCAAAGGCAAGCCCTTCCGTGGGATTGCTTTTGCTCAAGGACCTGGGTGTACCTGGTGGGTAACGCGGAAGGATGGGGAAGTCCGATGTGTACCTCATGGGGATTTGATTTTGGGTGAAAATAGTCCATAAATAAATTGTATAAAGTTAATTGTTAAATAACCCTGTCACTGTCTGTTATCACTGTTATAATTGTTATATTTTGTACCAGTAGTATCATAGTAAGAATCGTCCATATGAAAGAAGGATGGACTTTTTCGATGAAGATCTAGCAGAGCACAGCGATGATGGAACCGTACCTGGTTTTTCAACAACTGGCATTCAGCAGCTTCATCAAGATCAACATTTTCCTGCAGACTGTGGGCACGGGCCGCACCAGATGCATCAGCCGTGAGCTCCGGATGCAGCAAGTGACCGCCCATCACCACACATCACCCCTGCTGCCACGGAAAGACCATTACAAGAGATGGAGCCTGAAGTCATGGATTAAATGAACTCAATGGACACTTTAGAGTGATGATCCATAGACTAAGGGAATGATATCTGGAGACAGGAGAAGTGGTGGTGATCAACTGGACAATGGGGGACCTGGGCATGACGTAGATGGTATGGAATAAGGGGTGGATAATGTCCTGGGTTTAGCCAGGACAGGGTTAATTTTCACCGGACTCCAGGAAGGGGCACAGCCGGGGCGTGGGGGCTAACCCCACCTGGCTAAACAGAGCCTGGTATTCCATACCATGTGATGTCACGCTGGGTTCCGGTGGGGGGGGGCGGCACGGCGGGAACGGACTCACGGCTTGGGGGGGCGCGGCGCCAGTGCTGTTGGGGAGAGCGGCTGTCTGGGTCGTACGGTTCATTGTTGTGTTTTCTCCTTATTTGTATCATTGTTGTTCCTGTTTTCCCTCTGTTTGCTGTTCTGTTAAACTGCCCTTATCCCTACCCACCAGTTTCTGCCTCTTTCTTTTCATTCTCCTCCGCACGCCGGCGGGGGGAGGGGCGGCCGCGTGGCTCTTTTGTTGCCGATGGCATCCGAAACCAAAACACCCCTGAACAGGTGCAGGATCCCGATAAACTAGTAAAGTATCTGCAAAAATTGTGCTGCCACCCATGGAACTCCAGAGAGACACAAATCACCGCAAAGTGCTGGAGTCTGGCCCACAGAGCTACCGTGTTAAACCTGATTCAGTGCCTTAAAGGGGAAAGGGGGGGAAGCGAAGCAGCAGGCACTGCGAATGGCACTGCCTCCCCAGCCAGCCCTGCAGCCCCTCCAGCCCAGCAGGCAGTCACAGACCCCTGACCGGCGTTGCCGCAGCCGCTGCCACTGGCGTAGTCCCAGCTTCCCCAGCAGGCACAGCAGTTGCTGCTGCCCCAGCTCCAGCCACACGCACAGTGACTGAGCCCAGTGACCAACCTGTGCCAGTAGCAGTCGTCCCTGTAAAACTAAAGAAAAACGCAAAGAAAGCAGATCGCTCTGGGAGGGATGACAATGGGCCAGGGTCTTCGCGGGAGATAGAGACAGAGATCATCACCCAGTCCCTGTCCCTGGGAGAGCTGCAAGACATGCGGAAAGATTTCAGCCGCCACCCAGGCGAGCACATTGTCACATGGCTGCTGCGGTGCTGGGATAACGGGGCCGGTATCTTGGATTTAGAGGGCAAGGAAACCAAGCAGCTGGGATCCCTGGCCAGGGATGGGGGCATTGACAAGGCCATTGGGAAAAAGGAACAAGTCCTCAGCCTCTGGAGGAGACTTCTGTCAGGCGTGAGGGAGAGGTACCCCTTCAGTGACAATTTTGTATGCTATCCTGGCAAGTGGACCAATATGGAAAGGGGTATTCAGTATTTGAGGGAATTAGCTGTGCAGGAGCTGGTTTATAATGAAGCAGATGATGAGCAGTTACCCACAGACCCAGATGAAGTCCAGTGCACAGCATCTATGTGGAGGAAGTTTGTGCGGAGCGCACCCTCTTCATATGCCAACTCACTGGCAGTTGTAAACTGGAAGGGTAAGGAGGCACCAACAGTGGACGAGGTGGCTATCAGACTCCGGCAATATGAGTAAAGTCTCTCTTCCCTTGTCTCAGCTGTAAATAAATTGTCCCAGAAGGTCCAGCGACTCGAACAGAGTATGTCCTACTCCCCACCTGTACGGGCACCTGTACTCCCCACCTGTTGGTGACCCTGCTTCGGCAGGGGGGTTGGACTAGATGACCCACAGAAGTCCCTTCCATCCCCTACTATTCTGTGATTCTGTGATTCTGTGATTCTGGGCCAGTGTCTCAGCTATTAGGGGCAAGCGTTTCTCTGCTCAGGAGAGGGAATAGAGAGGCTACACAGCCCGGGGCACCCTGTGGTTTTACCTGCGTGACCACGGAGAGGACATGAGGAAGTGGGATGTAAAACCCACCTCAAGTCTAGAGGCACGAGTACGTGAGTTGCGAGTTAAAACAATCACAAAAGGGCATTCTCTTAGGAAAAATGCCGCTCCAGTTTCCAGCAGCCAGCTCTCCAGACCAGGTAGACAATTTGACCTTGATTCTGATCCTCTGGAGGGGACCTCCAAGTCATTTTTACAACAGGTGAGCAGCAAATTCTCTGACCAGGATTAGAGGGGCCCTGCCTCCAGACAGGTGGAGGAAAGGGACAACCGTGTTTATTGGACGGTGTGGATTCGGTGGCCTGGCACGTCAGATCCACAAGAGTATAAAGCTCTAGTGCACACTGGTGCACAGTGTACTTTAATGCCATCAGAGTTCAAAGAGTCAGAGTCCATTTGCATTTCGGGAGTGACAGGGGGGTCCCAAGAGCTGAGTGTACTGGAGGCTGAAGTGAGCCTCACTGGGCAGGAGTGGCAGAGGCAGCCCATTGTAACTGGCCCCGAGGCTCCGTGCATCATTGGGATAGACAATCTTAGGAGAGGGCATTTCAAGGACCCAAAGGGTTATTGGTGGGCTTTTGGCATAGCTGCTTTGGAGGCGGAAGAAATTAAACAGCTGTCCATTTTGCCTGGTCTCTCGGAGGATCCTTCCGTTGTGGGGTTGCTGAGGGTTGAAGAACAACAGGTGCCAATCGCAATCACAACGGTGCACCGGTGACAGTATCGTACCAACCGAGACTCCCTTCTCCCCATTCATCAGCTGATCCGTCAACAGGAGAGTCAAGGAGTGATCAGCAAAACTCGCTCACCCTTTAATAGTCCCATACGGCCACTGAGAAAATCTACTGGAGAGTGGAGACTGACAATAGACTACCGTGGCCTCAATGAAGTGACACCACCACTGAGTGCTGCCGTGCCAGACATGCTAGAACTTCAATATCAGCTGGAGTCAAAGGCAGCCAAGTGGTATGCTACAATTGACATCGCTAATGCATTCTTCTCCATCCCTTTGGCAGCAGAGCGCAGTCCACAGTTCGCTTTCACCTGGAGGGGCGTACAGTACAGCTGGAATCGACTGCCCCAGGGGTGGAAACACACTCCCACCATTTGCCATGGACTAATCCAGACTGCACTGGAAAAAGGTGAAGCTCCAGAACATCTGCAGTACATCGACGACATCATTGTATGGTGTGACACAGCGGAGGAAGTTTTTGAGAAAGGGGAGAAAATAGTTCAGATCCTTCTGAAAGCCGGTTTCGCCATTAAGCGAAGTAAAGTCAAGGGACCTGCACAAGACATCCAGATTTTGGGAATAAAATGGCAGGATGGGCGCCGTCAAATCCCAATGGATGTCATCAACAAAATAGCAGCTATGTCTCCACCCACCAGCAAAAAGGAAGCACAGGCCTTCCTGGGTGTTGTGCGTTTTTGGAGGATGCACATCCCAAATTACAGCCAGATTGTAAGTCCTCTGTATCACGTGACCCGGAAGAAGAATGATTTTGAATGGGGCCCTGAGCAAGGACAGGCATTTGAACAAATTAAACGGGAGATAGTTCATGCCGTAGCCCTTGGTCCAGTCCGGTCAGGACAAGATGTTAAAAACGTGCTCTACACCACAGCCGGGGAGAATGGCCCAACCTGGAGTCTCTGGCAGAAAGCACCAGGGGAGACTCGAGGTCGACCCCTGCGGTTTTGGAGCCTTGGATACAAAGGATGCAAAACCTGCTATACTCCCACTGAAAAAGAGATTCTGGCAGCATATGAAGGCATTCGAGCTGCTTCAGAAGTGTTTGGCACTGAATCACAGCTCCTCCTAGCACCACGATTGCTGGTCCTGGGCTGGATGTTCAAAGAAAGAGTCCCCTCTACGCATCATGCCACCGAGGCTACGTGGAGTAAGTGGGTTGCTGTGATCACTCAGCGCGCCCGAATGGGAAACCCCAGTCGCCCAGGAATTCTGGAGGTAATCATGGACTGGCCACAAGGCAAAGATTTTGGAGCATTGCGAGAGGAGGAGGTGACACGTGCTGAAGAGGACCCACTGTATAACCAGCTGTCAGAAGATAAGAAACAGTATGCCCTGTTCACGGATGGGTCCTGTTACATTGTGGGGAAGCAGCGGAGGTGGAAGGCTGCTGTATGGAGCCCTACACGACAAGTCGCAGAAACTGCCAAGGGAGAAGGTGAGTTAAGCCAGTTTGAGGAGGTGAAAGCCATCCAGATGGCTTTAGACATTGCCAGTCGAGAGAAGTGGCCAGTGCTCTATCTTTACACCGACTCTTGGATGGTGGCCAATGCCTTGTGGGGGTGGCTGCAGCAATGGAAGAAGAACAACTGGCAGTGCAGAGGCAAACCTATCTGGGCTGCCCCATTGTAGCAAGATATTGCTGCCCATCTGGAGCAGTTGGTTGTAAAAGTCCGTCACGTGGACACCCACGTCCCTAAGAGTCAGGCCACTGAGGAACGTCAAAACAACCACCAGTTAGATCAGGTTGCTAAGATTGAAGTTGCTCAGGTGAACTGTTCATAGCTCGGTGGGCCCATGACACCTTGGGCCACCAAGGAAGAGATGCGACATACAGATGGGCTCGTGACCGAGGGGTGGGCTTGACCATGGACACCATCGCGCAGGTTGTCCATGAATGTGAGGCATGCGCTGCAATCAAGCAAGCCAAGTGGGTAAAGCCTCAGTGGTATGGAGGACGATGGCTAAAATATAAATATGGGGAGGCTTGGCAGATTGACTACATCACACTGCCACAAACCCGCCAAGGCAAGCGCGATGTGCTCACAATGATGGAGGCCACCACCGGATGGCTGGAAACCTACCCTGTGCCCCATGCCACTGCCCGGAATACCATCCTGGGCCTGGGAAAACAAGTCCTGTGGCAACATGGCACTCCCAAAAGAACTGAGTCGGACAACGGGACTCATTTTCGCAACAGCCTCGTAGACACCTGGGCCAAAGAACACGGTATTGAGTGGGTGTATCACATCCCCTACCATGCACCAGCCTCCGGAAAGATCGAAAGGTACAATGGGCTGCTAAAGACCACTTTGAGGGCAATGGGGGGTGGGACTTTCAAAAACTGGGATACCCATTTAGCAAAGGCCACCTTGTTGGTTAACACCAGACGGTCCACTAACCGGGTTGGTCCTGCCCAGTCAAAACCTCAGCGCCCCGTAGAAGGAGATAAAGTCCCTGTAGTGCACATGCGGAACATGTTAGGGAAGACGGTTTGGGTTAGTCCTGCCTCGGGCAAAGGCAAGCCCTTCCGTGGGATTGCTTTTGCTCAAGGACCTGGGTGTACCTGGTGGGTAACGCGGAAGGATGGGGAAGTCCGATGTGTACCTCATGGGGATTTGATTTTGGGTGAAAATAGTCCATAAATAAATTGTATAAAGTTAATTGTTAAATAACCCTGTCACTGTCTGTTATCACTGTTATAATTGTTATATTTTGTACCAGTAGTATCATAGTAAGAATCGTCCATATGAAAGAAGGATGGACTTTTTCGATGAAGATCTAGCAGAGCACAGCGATGATGGAACCGTACCTGGTTTTTCAACAACTGGCATTCAGCAGCTTCATCAAGATCAACATTTTCCTGCAGACTGTGGGCACGGGCCGCACCAGATGCATCAGCCGTGAGCTCCGGATGCAGCAAGTGACCGCCCATCACCACACATCACCCCTGCTGCCACGGAAAGACCATTACAAGAGATGGAGCCTGAAGTCATGGATTAAATGAACTCAATGGACACTTTAGAGTGATGATCCATAGACTAAGGGAATGATATCTGGAGACAGGAGAAGTGGTGGTGATCAACTGGACAATGGGGGACCTGGGCATGACGTAGATGGTATGGAATAAGGGGTGGATAATGTCCTGGGTTTAGCCAGGACAGGGTTAATTTTCACCGGACTCCAGGAAGGGGCACAGCCGGGGCGTGGGGGCTAACCCCACCTGGCTAAACAGAGCCTGGTATTCCATACCATGTGATGTCACGCTGGGTTCCGGTGGGGGGGGGCGGCACGGCGGGAACGGACTCACGGCTTGGGGGGGCGCGGCGCCAGTGCTGTTGGGGAGAGCGGCTGTCTGGGTCGTACGGTTCATTGTTGTGTTTTCTCCTTATTTGTATCATTGTTGTTCCTGTTTTCCCTCTGTTTGCTGTTCTGTTAAACTGCCCTTATCCCTACCCACCAGTTTCTGCCTCTTTCTTTTCATTCTCCTCCGCACGCCGGCGGGGGGAGGGGCGGCCGCGTGGCTCTTTTGTTGCCGATGGCATCCGAAACCAAAACACCCCTGAACAGGTGCAGGATCCCGATAAACTAGTAAAGTATCTGCAAAAATTGTGCTGCCACCCATGGAACTCCAGAGAGACACAAATCACCGCAAAGTGCTGGAGTCTGGCCCACAGAGCTACCGTGTTAAACCTGATTCAGTGCCTTAAAGGGGAAAGGGGGGGAAGCGAAGCAGCAGGCACTGCGACTGGCACTGCCTCCCCAGCCAGCCCTGCAGCCCCTCCAGCCCAGCAGGCAGTCACAGACCCCTGACCGGCGTTGCCGCAGCCGCTGCCACTGGCGTAGTCCCAGCTTCCCCAGCAGGCACAGCAGTTGCTGCTGCCCCAGCTCCAGCCACACGCACAGTGACTGAGCCCAGTGACCAACCTGTGCCAGTAGCAGTCGTCCCTGTAAAACTAAAGAAAAACGCAAAGAAAGCAGATCGCTCTGGGAGGGATGACAATGGGCCAGGGTCTTCGCGGGAGATAGAGACAGAGATCATCACCCAGTCCCTGTCCCTGGGAGAGCTGCAAGACATGCGGAAAGATTTCAGCCGCCACCCAGGCGAGCACATTGTCACATGGCTGCTGCGGTGCTGGGATAACGGGGCCGGTATCTTGGAGTTAGAGGGCAAGGAAACCAAGCAGCTGGGATCCCTGGCCAGGGATGGGGGCATTGACAAGGCCATTGGGAAAAAGGAACAAGTCCTCAGCCTCTGGAGGAGACTTCTGTCAGGCGTGAGGGAGAGGTACCCCTTCAGTGACAATTTTGTATGCTATCCTGGCAAGTGGACCAATATGGAAAGGGGTATTCAGTATTTGAGGGAATTAGCTGTGCAGGAGCTGGTTTATAATGAAGCAGATGATGAGCAGTTACCCACAGACCCAGATGAAGTCCAGTGCACAGCATCTATGTGGAGGAAGTTTGTGCGGAGCGCACCCTCTTCATATGCCAACTCACTGGCAGTTGTAAACTGGAAGGGTAAGGAGGCACCAACAGTGGACGAGGTGGCTATCAGACTCCGGCAATATGAGTAAAGTCTCTCTTCCCTTGTCTCAGCTGTAAATAAATTGTCCCAGAAGGTCCAGCGACTCGAACAGAGTATGTCCTACTCCCCACCTGTACGGGCACCTGTACTCCCCACCTGTTGGTGACCCTGCTTCGGCAGGGGGGTTGGACTAGATGACCCACAGAAGTCCCTTCCATCCCCTACTATTCTGTGATTCTGTGATTCTGGGCCAGTGTCTCAGCTATTAGGGGCAAGCGTTTCTCTGCTCAGGAGAGGGAATAGAGAGGCTACACAGCCCGGGGCACCCTGTGGTTTTACCTGCGTGACCACGGAGAGGACATGAGGAAGTGGGATGTAAAACCCACCTCAAGTCTAGAGGCACGAGTACGTGAGTTGCGAGTTAAAACAATCACAAAAGGGCATTCTCTTAGGAAAAATGCCGCTCCAGTTTCCAGCAGCCAGCTCTCCAGACCAGGTAGACAATTTGACCTTGATTCTGATCCTCTGGAGGGGACCTCCAAGTCATTTTTACAACAGGTGAGCAGCAAATTCTCTGACCAGGATTAGAGGGGCCCTGCCTCCAGACAGGTGGAGGAAAGGGACAACCGTGTTTATTGGACGGTGTGGATTCGGTGGCCTGGCACGTCAGATCCACAAGAGTATAAAGCTCTAGTGCACACTGGTGCACAGTGTACTTTAATGCCATCAGAGTTCAAAGAGTCAGAGTCCATTTGCATTTCGGGAGTGACAGGGGGGTCCCAAGAGCTGAGTGTACTGGAGGCTGAAGTGAGCCTCACTGGGCAGGAGTGGCAGAGGCAGCCCATTGTAACTGGCCCCGAGGCTCCGTGCATCATTGGGATAGACAATCTTAGGAGAGGGCATTTCAAGGACCCAAAGGGTTATTGGTGGGCTTTTGGCATAGCTGCTTTGGAGGCGGAAGAAATTAAACAGCTGTCCATTTTGCCTGGTCTCTCGGAGGATCCTTCCGTTGTGGGGTTGCTGAGGGTTGAAGAACAACAGGTGCCAATCGCAATCACAACGGTGCACCGGTGACAGTATCGTACCAACCGAGACTCCCTTCTCCCCATTCATCAGCTGATCCGTCAACAGGAGAGTCAAGGAGTGATCAGCAAAACTCGCTCACCCTTTAATAGTCCCATACGGCCACTGAGAAAATCTACTGGAGAGTGGAGACTGACAATAGACTACCGTGGCCTCAATGAAGTGACACCACCACTGAGTGCTGCCGTGCCAGACATGCTAGAACTTCAATATCAGCTGGAGTCAAAGGCAGCCAAGTGGTATGCTACAATTGACATCGCTAATGCATTCTTCTCCATCCCTTTGGCAGCAGAGCGCAGTCCACAGTTCGCTTTCACCTGGAGGGGCGTACAGTACAGCTGGAATCGACTGCCCCAGGGGTGGAAACACACTCCCACCATTTGCCATGGACTAATCCAGACTGCACTGGAAAAAGGTGAAGCTCCAGAACATCTGCAGTACATCGACGACATCATTGTATGGTGTGACACAGCGGAGGAAGTTTTTGAGAAAGGGGAGAAAATAGTTCAGATCCTCCTGAAAGCCGGTTTCGCCATTAAGCGAAGTAAAGTCAAGGGACCTGCACAAGACATCCAGATTTTGGGAATAAAATGGCAGGATGGGCGCCGTCAAATCCCAATGGAGCCTCTCCGGAACCGAACCCTGATTCCCCGTCACCCGTGGTCACCATGGTAGGCACAGACAGTACCATCGAAAGTTGATAGGGCAGACATTCGAATGGGTCGTCGCCGCCGCGGGGGCGTGCGATCGGCCCGAGGTTATCTAGAGTCACCAAAGCTGCCGGGACGCCCCGGGTTGGTTTTGGTCTGATAAATGCACGCGTCCCCGGAGGTCGGCGCCCGTGGGCATGTATTAGCTCTAGGATTGCCACAGTTATCCAAGGAGCGGGAGCTGAGCGACCAAAGGAACCATAACTGATTTAATGAGCCATTCGCAGTTTCACTGTACCAACCGTGTGCACTTAGACATGCATGGCTTAATCTTTGAGACAAGCATATGCTACTGGCAGGATCAACCAGGTAGCTGCGACCCGCAGGCAGCACGCGCGCCCGGCGGCACGCGCGCCCACCCGGGCAGGGCCGGCGCTGCGCATCCCCCGAGGGGCGGCACACGCCCTCTGGCCCCGGCGGCCCGCCCCTCTCCGCGACGCCGCGGGCGAGGAGCCGGGTTGCGCTGCGCAGCTTCGTTTCGGGCGAGATCGAGCGCTCGAACTCGCTCGCTCGGGCGGCGGAGGCGCCACGCTCCCATCTGCCGCGACGAGACGGGGACACGCGCGCGCACCCGTGGCTCCGCGCGCCCGCTCCCCCGCGGCGTCGGCCGGCCGGAGCCGGGGGAGACGCGCGTCTCCCCCCCAACTTGTCGCCGCGGGAGCGTAAAGGGACGTGCCAGAGGAGACTGCGACCCACGCAGGCGGGCGCGACCCGGCGACCGAGGCCCCCTTGACGGGGCGGCTCGCTCCGCAGCGGGCGGCGGTGCGGCAACCGAGAAACCAGAACGCCGCAGCGACGGCTGCGGCGGAAGAGGCGGGGGACGCCCCGACCTCGCGGGCCGCTCTCGGGGCGCACCCACGCGGATGCGGCCCACACAAGGCTCGTGGTTTCGGTCCGTGTCTTTCGCTTTTTGCCTGGCCCCGATCGTCTCGGTTCGTCCGTCTCCCACCGCCCGGCGCTGCTTGCGGCCGGCACCCACGGGTAACCCGGCCCGAGGCCCACACCGGCGCCTGGCGTGCTTTAGGACACCTGAGGGCTCGCGGGGGCCGCGCGGCCGTCACACAGCCCGGTTCGGTAAAGAAGCCCGAGGAACCCCAACCGAGCAGGTAGCGGGATGGGGGGGGGTGCGGGGTGACACGGGGAGGCACGCGCCCCGCCGCTTCCACCACCGCCGTCTCTTTGCTCGTCACGGTCCGCGCCGCTCGGAGGGAAGGGGACAACACCTCGCACGAGACGGGAAGCGACATTGGAAAGGAGACCGCCCGGCCCGAACACCGGAGCCCCGCCGTGGCTCCCTATGACGGGGAGTACGGAAGACCCGGCCCGCCGGGGGCCCTCTCCGACGCCACCCGAAAAGCCTCATCGATCAGGAAAGGGAAGGGGAACGGAGGAGAAGCGGAGGCCCCACGGCCACGGTTCCTGGGACAGCGACGGCCGCACCGCGCCGGCCCCCGAACCCCGAACCTCGGGCAGGGCTGGGCAGCACAGGCGCGGGGCCCTGCGTGCGAGCGAGAGCGAGCGGGCAGCGTCGACAGCAGAAGCCCAACGCGGCTTGGCCACCGGCAGAGCCGGACTGCCGTAGAGGCTTCTCTGCAACGTGCCCGCGGATGGCTGCTGTTAACGGGCGTGGGAGGGGGGGGGAGCCACGGCAGGCTCCACTCCCAAACCCCGGCCCTACAAGCGTTCGAGTGCCGGAGACCGCCGCCCGTCTCGGCCCGGCCCTGGAGAAACCCCTCTTGGAGCCCTCGCTCCAGTCGGCAACGGCCACCGGAGCCTGCGGGCAAGCAGCGGCTTCGCGCGGCTTCTGGCAGTCGGAAGCGCCGTGCGCGATAGGTAGGAGCAGAACGGCCACGGCCAGGGTCGCCGGGCAACGCCCGAGTCTGCCGGCTGAGCCGCGGGTGACAAGCGTTCGAGTGCCGGCGACCGCCGCCGGTCTCGGCCCGGCCCTGGAGAAACCCCTCTTGGAGCCCTCGCTCCAGTCGGCAACGGCCACCGGAGCCTGCGGGCAAGCAGCGGCTTCGCGCGGCTTCTGGCAGTCGGAAGCGCCGTGCGCGATAGGTAGGAGGCAGAACGGCCACGGCCAGGGCCGCCGGGCAACGCCCGAGTCTGCCGGCTGAGCCGCGGCTGACAAGCGTTCGAGTGCCGGCGACCGCCGCCGGTCTCGGCCCGGCCCTGGAGAAACCCCTCTTGGAGCCCTCGCTCCAGTCGGCAACGGCCACCGGAGCCTGCGGGCAAGCAGCGGCTTCGCGCGGCTTCTGGCAGTCGGAAGCGCCGTGCGCGATAGGTAGGAGGCAGAACGGCCACGGCCAGGGCCGCCGGGCAACGCCCCGAGTCTGCCGGCTGAGCCGCGGGTGACAAGCGTTCGAGTGCCGGCGACCGCCGCCGGTCTCGGCCCGGCCCTGGAGAAACCCCTCTTGGAGCCCTCGCTCCAGTCGGCAACGGCCACCGGAGCCTGCGGGCAAGCAGCGGCTTCGCGCGGCTTCTGGCAGTCGGAAGCGCCGTGCGCGATAGGTAGGAGGCAGAACGGCCACGGCCAGGGCCGCCGGGCAACGCCCGAGTCTGCCCGCTGAGCCGCGGCTGACAAGCGTTCGAGTGCCGGCGACCGCCGCCGGTCTCGGCCCGGCCCTGGAGAAACCCCTCTTGGAGCCCTCGCTCCAGTCGGCAACGGCCACCGGAGCCTGCGGGCAAGCAGCGGCTTCGCGCGGCTTCTGGCAGTCGGAAGCGCCGTGCGCGATAGGTAGGAGGCAGAACGGCCACGGCCAGGGCCGCCGGGCAACGCCCGAGTCTGCCGGCTGAGCCGCGGGTGACAAGCGTTCGAGTGCCGGCGACCGCCGCCCGTCTCGGCCCGGCCCTGGAGAAACCCCTCTTGGAGCCCTCGCTCCAGTCGGCAACGGCCACCGGAGCCTGCGGGCAAGCAGCGGCTTCGCGCGGCTTCTGGTAGTCGGAAGCGCCGTGCGCGATAGGTAGGAGGCAGAACGGCCACGGCCACAGCCGCCGTGCAACGCCCGAGTCTGCCGGCTGAACCGCGAGTAGCTGCAGCGGTTCGATGGCGCTGGTCCGCGAGCGCCAGCCCTCTGCCCTAGTATACGGACAGCGAGGTCCCCGGCCCCGGCGGGCTCGAAGAGAACCGTCTTCCCCAGCGGGGAGGCGCGCGGAGCGCCGCCGACTCTTACCATGACGTAACTGGAGGCAGCGCAAAGCAGCGACCCCTTCGGCAGCTCCGAAGAAGAACCGGGCAAGACGTCTACCTGCCAGAACCGCGGTGGAGCCAAAGTCCCGCCGGAGCGAGGTAGACGAGGCATCCCTTTCCGCCGGCAGCTCCGGCGGCCACATCGGGCACACCGGACCCGGCGGACGGTAAAACGGGTAGACCTGGCCTCCCTGCCGGCAGAACGGGTAGACGAGGCCTCCCTGCCTGGAACCGGGTAGACCTGGCATCCCTGCCGGAAGCGGGTAGACCTGGCATCCCTGCCGGTAAAACGGGTAGACCTGGCCTCCCTGCCGGCAGAACGGGTAGACGAGGCCTCCCTGCCTGGAACCGGGTAGACCTGGCATCCCTGCCGGAAGCGGGTAGACCTGGCATCCCTGCCGGTAAAACGGGTAGACCTGGCCTCCCTGCCGGCAGAACGGGTAGACGAGGCCTCCCTGCCTGGAACCGGGTAGACCTGGCATCCCTGCCGGAAGCGGGTAGACCTGGCATCCCTGCCGGCAAAACGGGTAGACCTGGTCTCCCTGCCGCCAAAACGGGTAGACCTGGCCTCCCTGCAGGTAAAACGGGTAGACCTGGCCTCCCTGCCGGCAGAACGGGTAGACCTGGCCTCCCTGCCGCCAGAACGGGTAGACCTGGCATCCCTGCCGGCAAAACGGGTAGACCTGGTCTCCCTGCCGGTAAAACGGGTAGACCTGTTCTCCCTGCCGGCAAAACGGGTAGACCTGGCCTCCCTGCCGGCAGAACGGGTAGACCTGGCCTCCCTGCCGCCAGAACGGGTAGACCTGGCATCCCTGCCGGCAAAACGGGTAGACCTGGTCTCCCTGCCGGTAAAACGGGTAGACCTGGTCTCCCTGCAGGTTAAAACGGGTAGACCTGTTATCCCTGCCGGCAAAACGGGTAGACCTGGCATCCCTGCCGGTAAAACGGGTAGACCTGGTCTCCCTGCCGGCAAAAAGGGTAGACCTGTTCTCCCTGCCGCCAGAACGGGTAGACCTGGCCTCCCTGCCGGTAAAATGGGTAGACCTGGTCTCCGTGCAGGTAAAACGGGTAGACCTGGTATCCCTGCCGGCAGAACGGGTAGACCTGGTCTCCCTGCCGGCAAAACGGGTAGACCTGGCATCCCTGCCGGCAAAACGGGTAGACCTGGTCTCCCTGCCGGTAAAACGGGTAGACATGGCCTCCCTGCAGGTAAAACGGGTAGACCTGTTCTCCCTGCCGGCAAAACGGGTAGACCTGGCATCCCTGCCGGCAAAACGGGTAGACCTGGTCTCCCTGCCGGTAAATGGGTAGACCTGGTCTCCCTGCCGCTAGAACGGGTAGACCTGGCCTCCCTGCCGGCAACATGGGTAGACCTGGCCTCCCTGCCGGTAAAACGGGTAGACCTGGCATCCCTGCAGGTAAAACGGGTAGACCTGGCATCCCTGCCGGCAAAACGGGTAGACCTGTTCTCCCTGCAGGTAAAACGGGTAGACCTGTTCTCCCTGCCGCCAGAACGGGTAGACCTGGCATCCCTGCCGGCAAAACGGGTAGACCTGGCATCCCTGCCGGTAAATGGGTAGACCTGGCATCCCTGCCGGAAAAAACGGGTAGACCTGGCATCCCTGCCGGCAATACGGGTAGACCTGGTCTCCCTGCCGCTAGAACGGGTAGACCTGGCATCCCTGCCGGTAAAACAGGTAGACCTGGCCTCCCTGCCGCCAGAACGGGTAGACCTGGCATCCCTGCCGGTAAAACGGGTAGACCTGGCCTCCCTGCCGGCAGAACGGGTAGACCTGGTCTCCCTGCAGGTAAAACGGGTAGACCTGGCCTCCCTGCCGGCAGAACGGGTAGACCTGGCCTCCCTGCCGGCAGAAGGGGTAGACCTGTCCTCCCTGCGGACAGAGCGGGTCGCCCGTGCTGGAGGCCCGTATGCAGGGGTGCCTGCACGGGGTGGGAAGGGGCGGCGGCGGGCTGCCTGTGCTCTCTCAGCCGGGGCGGCGGTGGGGGGGCTTGCGGGGGGTGGCTTGGGGCGGCAGGCCGGTCCTGCCGGAGGCCCGTATGCAGGGGTGCCTGCACAGGGTGGGTGGGCCGGCGGCGGGCTGCCTGTGCTCTCTCAGCCGGGGCGGCGGTGGGGGGGCTTGCGGGGGGTGGCTGGGGTCGGCAGGCCGGCCCTGCCGGAGGCCCGTATGCAGGGGTGCCTGCACGGGGTGGGAAGGGGCGGCGGCGGGCTGCCTGTGCTCTCTCAGCCGGGGCGGCGGTGGGGGGGCCTGTGGCGGGTGGCTGGGGGCGGCAGGCCGGCCCTGCCGGAGGCCCGTATGCAGGGGTGCCTGCACGGGGTGGGAAGGGCCGGCGGCGGGCTGCCTGTGCTGTTTCAGTCGGGGCGGGCGGTGGGGGGGCTTGCGGGGGGTGGCTGGGGTCGGCAGGCCCGCCCTGCCGGAGGCCCGTATGCAGGGGTGCCTGCACGGGGTGGGTGGGCCTGCGGCGGGCTGCCTGTGCTCTCTGAGCCGGGGCGGCGGTGGGGGGGCTTGCGGGGGGTGGCTGGGGGCGGCAGGCCGGCCCTGCCGGAGGCCCGTATGCAGGGGTGCCTGCACGGGGTGGGAAGGGGCGGCGGCGGGGTGCCTGTGCTCTCTGAGCCGGGGCGGCGGTGGGGGGGCTTGCGGGGGGTGGCTGGGGGCGGCAGGCCGGCCCTGCCGGAGGCCCGTATGCAGGGGTGCCTGCACGGGGTGGGAAGGGCCGGCGGGCGGGCTGCCTGTGCTCTCTCAGCCGGGGGCGGCGGTGGGGGGGCCTGTGGCGGGTGGCTGGGGGCGGCAGGCCGGCCCTGCGGAGGCCCGTATGCAGGGGTGCCTGCACGGGGTGGGAAGGGCCGGCGGCGGGCTGCCTGTGCTCTCTCAGCCGGGGCGGCGGTGGGGGGGGTTGCGGGGGGTGGCTGGGGTCGGCAGGCCGGCCCTGCCGGAGGCCCGTATGCAGGGGTGCCTGCACGGGGTGGGAAGGGCCGGCGGCGGGCTGCCTGTGCTCTCTCAGCCGGGGCGGCGGTGGGGGGGGTTGCGGGGGGTGGCTGGGGTCGGCAGGCCGGCCCTGCCGGAGGCCCGTATGCAGGGTGCCTGCACGGGGTGGGTGGGCCTGCGGCGGGCTGCCTGTGCTCTCTGAGCCGGGGCGGCGGTGGGGGGGCTTGGGGGGGGCTGGCCGGGGGGGTGGGGGGGCGGCAGGCCGGCCCTGCCGGAGGCCCGTATGCAGGGGTGCCTGCACGGGGTGGGAAGGGGCCGGCGGCGGGTTGCCTGTGCTCTCTCAGCCGGGGCGGCGGTGGGGGGGCTTGCGGGGGGTGGCTGGGGGCGGCAGGCCGGCCCTGCCGGAGGCCCGTATGCAGGGGTGCCTGCACGGGGTGGGAAGGGCCGGCGGCGGGCTGCCTGTGCTGTCTCAGTCGGGGCGGCGGTGGGGGGGGTTGCGGGGGGTGGCTGGGGTCGGCAGGCCGGCCCTGCCGGAGGCCCGTATGCAGGGTGCCTGCACGGGGTGGGTGGGCCTGCGGCGGGCTGCCTGTGCTCTCTGAGCCGGGGCGGCGGTGGGGGGGGCTTGCGGGGGGTGGCTGGGGTCGGCAGGCCGGCCCTGCCGGAGGCCCGTATGCAGGGGTGCCTGCACGGGGTGGGAAGGGCCGGCGGCGGGCTGCCTGTGCTGTCTCAGTCGGGGCGGCGGTGGGGGGGTTGCGGGGGGTGGCTGGGGTCGGCAGGCCGGCCCTGCCGGAGGCCCGTATGCAGGGGTGCCTGCACGGGGTGGGTGGGCCTGCGGCGGGCTGCCTGTGCTCTCTGAGCCGGGGCGGCGGTGGGGGGGGCTTGCGGGGGTGGTGCTGGGGGCGGCAGGCCGGCCCTGCCGGAGGCCCGTATGCAGGGGTGCCTGCACGGGGTGGGAAGGGCGGCGGCGGGCTGCCTGTGCTCTCTCAGTCGGGGCGGCGGTGGTGGGGGGCTTGCGGGGGGTGGCTGGGGTCGGCAGGCCGGCCCTGCCGGAGGCCCGTATGCAGGGGTGCCTGCACGGGGTGGGTGGGCCTGCGGCGGGCTGCCTGTGCTCTCTCGAGCCGGGGCGGCGGTGGGGGGGGCTTGCGGGGGGTGGCTGGGGGCGGCAGGCCGGCCCTGCCGGAGGCCCGTATGCAGGGGTGCCTGCACGGGGTGGGAAGGGGCGGCGGCGGGCTGCCTGTGCTCTCTCAGCCGGGGCGGCGGTGGGGGGGCTTGCGGGGGTGGCTGGGGGCGGCAGGCCGGTCCTGCCGGAGGCCCGTATGCAGGGGTGCCTGCACAGGGGTGGTAGGGCCGGCGGCGGGCTGCCTGTGCTCTCTCAGCCGGGGCGGCGGTGGGGGGGCTTGCGGGGGGTGGCTGGGGTCGGCAGGCCGGCCCTGCCGGAGGCCCGTATGCAGGGGTGCCTGCACGGGGTGGGACAGGGGCGGCGGCGGGCTGCCTGTGCTCTCTCAGCCGGGGCGGCGGTGGGGGGGCCTGTGGCGGGTGGCTGGGGGCGGCAGGCCGGCCCTGCCGGAGGCCCGTATGCAGGGGTGCCTGCACGGGGTGGAAGGGCCGGCGGCGGGCTTCCTGTGCTGTTTCAGTCGGGGCGGCGGTGGGGGGGCTTGCGGGGGGTGGCTGGGGTCGGCAGGCCCGCCCTGCCGGAGGCCCGTATGCAGGGGTGCCTGCACGGGGTGGGA